>NC_066320.1:33226976-33374476 GCF_022539315.1 Serinus canaria
TGTCTTGTGCGGCGGGATAAGACACCAACCCTGGCGGCAGCACCGCCGCCTCTGCTCGAGTTGCTTTTGCAGAGCTGTTGCAGAGCTCTCAGAGCGTTGGGTCTTGGCCCATTGCCCCTGCTAGGCTGCTCCCTTAATGGATTAGCTGGACTTCAAGGAAAATCCTGCCTTAACAATAGCGAGGAAGCGTGTGGTGCTGGGTCTACCTAAGGAGAGGTGCCAATGGTATTTGCTGCTACCAGAGAAGCTGCTCAGGCTCTTTGATCCGATTTCTCTCTTCTTGATTTTGATATCTCTACAAAAGCCATTGCAGATGGGAAAGGGAGAAAAAAAACCAAAAAAAACAAACCCCAAACACGCCAGCAAGCCACACTCAGTTTTTTTTAATTCTTTTTTTTTATTTTCAGCTTTCCCCTCTTTTCCTTCCCCCCTCTCCTCCCCCATGCCCTGAGCTGCTGAAGCGGCCTCATGGAAGAGAAACTAAATCGCTCTCCCCTTGCTTTGGGCTGTTTTTCATCACTTCTTCTGTGCTTCCTGACCCCAAAAAGCAGGCTTAAGTTGCTACATTCCTGCTCTTTCACCATAGCCAGAGACACAGTTCTCCTCCTTTCAGCAGATGTGCCAAAGGTACTCTGCTCTCCCTCGGGCATAACTTCAAATTTTGGCAAATGCAAAGCTTGGACGCAGTCCAGGAAAATGTTTTTGTCTTGCAAAAGTGTTTTTGTTTTGCTTTGTCTGAAAAGTAATTTATTTGAGCTTGAAATGTTGTTTGAAACATATCGCTGAAACTCCTAGAATTCCGGAGTTTTCTTAATTTTTCAAGGGAGCTCTCACTGAGCTCCAGATGTTTTGCCACTGACCATCAGCTCTGGAAATGGGCAGCCAAGCAGGGAAATTATTATTCCTCTCAGCCTTATCTATACCAGAAGGCACAAGCAGTGACACTGAAAAAATGTCAATTAACCTGCACTGTTGGTAACCTCAGAGGCTTCTTTTTACCTGGAAACTTCTTTTTTATTTTTTTTTGTGGAAAAATTTCCATATGTGTGCGTGAAAAAGTCTGGGTGCGCCCATGAGCAAAGCCATGGATGTGATGCTGGAAATCCTGCTGCCTTTGGTCAGCTTTAGAGGGAACTAAAGCCCAGCTGTGCTCACAGTTAGGAGAATTCACAGGGCTAACACACATAAAAGCAGACACGAGATCCTTCATGTCTCATACCAAGCAGCAGGCGTGCTTTGGGTCCTGCAAAAAAATACGGGATTGATGTGAAGCTCTGTGATGGTGGAAATACGTGGGATTTCTGCCACCTGCCCTTTGCATCCATCCTGTATCCTTCTCAAGTCTGCTCATAACTGATTCTTCCCAAGCTTCCAGCTGCTTGGCATTTCTTGTGTAAAATAATTAATGATTATAGGGAATGGAGAGATCAGCTTAGGGATTGTCAAGCCTGGTCTTGGGCATTTGTATACAGGCACTTGTGTCAGTCAGGGCTCAGCGGCAGTGTCAAAGGGGAAAAAAAAGAATTATATGAAGAAATATTGGGGGAAATGATTTGAAAAGAATATACAGGATATTTACACCTGCAGGTATAGAAGGAGGCTATAAGGAAGGTCAAAAGTGGCTCCTGTATTGGGACAGGGCAAAAGAAAATGTTGGGATTCAGAGCTGGGCCAAAAGTTACCGGTTTTGAGTTTGTTACTCAAATCTCCAGGAACTGAGAGCACAGCTGGAGGAAACTTGCTCCCTGCTCCAGCTCTTCCAGCCCTCCCTGGTCATGGCCTCTGGGGGCTGAGATGGACCTTTGGACCAGTCCAGGATGGCCAATCCCACGGGATCCTTGTGCAATTGTGTTTAATCCTGGAACCACAGAATAGTTTAGGTTGGAGAAGCCCTCTAAGATCACTGAGTCCAGCTGTTGTCCCAGCACTGCCAACTCCATCACTAAACTGTGTCCCAAAAAACGCCCAAATGGCAATAAATAAAACCACAAAAATGGGGGAAATGATCTATTTTGGGACAGCATTTCATGCACTGATATTCTGAGGCCTTAGAAAGCCACTGTGGAAATGCTCATTCCCTGAGCTCACTAAGATCCCAAAAATTGCTTCCTCTACCATCAGGGTAAGCTGGGGAGAAGCTGCTGGTTCATCCCTGATTTTAGAGCTTGTGGTGCAGATCATGAAAGCTGCTGAGGTGCTGACCAGAACCTTCTGCTCCAGCTGGCTGGTTCCAGACACACGGTCCCCTGATGTGGCTTCCAGAGGGATGTGCCCTGGGATGGTGGCTCTGCCCTGACATCCTGACCTTGCTGGATTTGGCTCATTTTGGGTCTCTATCCAAAAATTATGGCTCAGGAAAACTGGGCAGGGACTGGTTCACTGTGTTGTGGAGTTCTTTGTGCTTTCAATGAGTGGACGTTTCCCAGGGAAATATTTCCACCAAAAATCACCCTGAATCCTCTAATTTTACACCAAAGACAAGGTTTGGGAAAAGGTCTCATTTCAATGATGTGACTTGAATAATACTAGAATGAGTAGAAATACTGGTGATAGTGGTTCCTCCATTACACTTTGTGCCTCAATCCCAAGTCCCTGACTCCTGTCTGGCTATGGAAAATTATTCTGGAGTGCAGGAGCCTGGACAGAGCCCCCACCTGCAGGGATAACAGGACAGGGGGCATCAAGACACCTGTGTGGAATTGGAAAGATGAGACCCAGCCCACAGGACTGTGTTGGAAGGTAGCACACAGATATTTCACAATTGCACTTCTCTGAGACTGGAAATGCTGGGTAATTGTCTTTCCCTGCCAGTGTGCTCAGGGCGCTTTACAACAATAAATTTCACCAGGAGTGCTGAAGAACAGAAAGCACAATAACAGGAAACCTGCTGCTCCAGGAATGCAAGGAAAGGAAGCTTTCATGGAAAAACTGGGCTCTGGGTGTGCAGGGTGGAGGAGCCCAGGGTGCTGCCTCCAGGCTGGAGCTCCTGGCAGTGGGTATGGATGGGGAGAGGAGGCAATGCCAGCCCCCAGCCCTCTGGAGCACTGCCCACTCTGCCTCTGCAAAGCAGGAAAGCTCCAGGCTGAACATTGATTTAGGGCAAGGACAAAGTTCTCTTTGCAGCCAAAACAAAATTGTGTGCCAATCAAATAGGTGTGAGACAGGCTGTTGTTGACCTCTAGGGAGTATCAGGGGACAAAAATCCTTGGAAAGAAATTCAAAAACAGCCTCCAGGGAAGCCAAACACAGCTGGAAGTGCTGAAGCACCACGGTGCCTGAACCTCTGAGCATCCACGCAGCCCTCCCTGGAAAGACACCTCTAATATTCCATCCTGTGGCTAGAAAACATCTTCATCTCACTTCCTAAAGGGCAGCATGGGTTGAGGTTTGAGAGTTTTGCTCCTGGATAGTTGCAGACCCTCCTTTTTTGTCTGGGGAAACGCAGCTCCAGCCCTGCCTGGGAGAGGAGAGTGGTCCGTCCTCTCCTCTCTTCTCTTTCCCCTCTCTTCTCTTTCTCCACTCTCTTCTTCCCCCTCTCCTCTCATCTCTTCCTTCTCCACTCTCCTGTCTCTTCTCCCTCCTCTCTCCTCTCTGCAGTGGGTGGTGAGTGCAGATCCATCCAGCAGGTGCCTGCTGTTTGTGAGGCACGTCCTACAGCAGGACCTTGATCTCACTGGGGCCTTAATAATAGCAAGATTCCAGAAATAATCAGAATATATTCAAAACTGGACAGGAGAGGCTATTTGGCTCCTTCACAATGGCCATTAGATAGTGATACTTGCTGTGCTTGCTCTCTGTGCTTCAGAGCCATCCATAATTAGAACATATTTTTGTAACCCTATCTTGGAGCAGATTTGATTTTTAGGAAGGAAAAATGTCAGTAAATCATTATTATTCATGTGACAAATCCTGAAGGGTAAATTTTTTTTTAAACACCACCTCTATCAGTCTCTCCCATGTCACCTAACTTTTATGCAATAGCACTGTTCCCTTAGAGATACCGTATAAAATATCTCTCACTTCCCAATATTATTCATAGAATTCCCATTATAGAACATTGAAAACCCAGATTAGAAGAGTACAAGAATATTTTATGACCAGTTTGAAAATGCTGTTACTGCTGCAATAAATTAAGAAGTTAAATTACTCCCACATTGAGTATTGATATACTGTGCATGGCAGAAAAATTCCTTTGAAATATACTGTACAATACATATAGAGAAATTCCAGCCCCTTTGATGGCTGCCAGCAAAGGGGGTTGTGAGGACTTGGGGTGGGGGATTGGGTTGCCAAGTTTGGTTCTTAAAGCAGCAAGTTGAGCAAAGGCAAAATCAGAACAGCAAAATTTTGTACGGATAATTGGGAATATTGGGATGCTGCATTTAATAGCCAAGTTCTTCTCACATTCTTTATGAACTCTACAGAGAGGATATTTCCTGGGTCAGCAGATCTAATTTCTCATAATACGATTTTCTCTTGCTTATATCCATGTGGACATTTATTTGTGGCCTTTTCCTGACCACTGTGAATGTGTGATGTGTTTAAATCTCTTTTATATTAGATGTTTTTTTTATTTTTGGCTGAATGGTCATTCAAACTCAAATCTTTGACTGCCAAGGGAAAAGCAGAAAAAAATTAGGAATGTTAGATCCAATCTGGCTGATGGGATATAATTGCTTTTAGATATAAAGATACTCAAATAATTAATTAAATCAACTTTTAAGCTTTATTTCTGGTTGTTTGCATTATTGGAGTGGTGTAAAGCCACCAGAATGTGCCAGATAATTTTGATGCAGGAATTTATGTGCACAAATTGTCTTTTTTTTTTTTTTTTCTGCTTACACAGCTTCATTTGTGAGGCATTGCACAGGGAACTGCACTCATACAAAGTGATTGTTACAACTTCAGGTGAGAGCTGATCTTTCTCATAAATTTCCATGTGTTGTCTGCTGGGCATTTTATTAAGGAAAATAATTGGAGAGATTTGCCTGCTGGACCAGGTTGGCAACCAATTAGGTGGCAAACCACCTATTTTGCAAATAAAAAAAAAGGTAACAAAAGAGCCCTTTTGCACATTTTGCAGAGGAATCCAAAGAGCTGCTGCAGCACCGGCAGTGTAAGCAGCTTACTGGGGTTTGCCAAGAGCACAGCAAATCCAGGCCTTGAGTTTACAAAAATAATTACAGTGTGTTCTGCTGATTGCAATGTTCTGGCCCAACAGGGCCTGTTTAACTAAGCTGGCCCTGGAATCCAGTACCTACAAGTAATGTGATCTATTTATTAACGAGAGCTTTTTACAGGAGGGTCCATTCTGAGCTCCCTCATTACTCCACAAGCAGGGAACTGGCTTTCAGCAAGAGTCCTTTCTATAAAACGCATCAGAAGAGTTATTTAAGAACAACGCAAACCTCGATTAAACTCTGGTGTGTGTTTTTAGAGGTTACTCTTGGAGGATTTTCCCTCCCAAGGAAAGCCAGGCAATGAAGGGTAGAAGCCGAGCAGAACGTTTTTCCCTAGATGCACCAAAACATTCACTCAAAGATCAGCAGCAGCTTTCTGCAAATCCCCAAGCTTAGGCGTGCTTGTCAGACCCTTGACTCTTCCGTGGAGTTGGTGCTTCTCAGATTAAGCCCAGCCCAGCCAGGGAACCGCTCAAACCCAGGCGGATCCGGCGCCGAGCCGCAGCCCCGGCGCTGCCCACGGCGCCTTATCCCGGTGTATAATCATGTAGCAGATCATGTATTCATTTGTATCATTAAATAAAGACTAGCAGAGCCAGGGCCCAGCGAGCAGGAGGGATGCCCGGAGGATCATGGGTTCCCGGCATGCCCCGCTCCCCTTGGAAAGGCGCTGACTCACTCCCCGAGCAATCAGCGCCGTGTGCCATTACAAATGGGCTGGTTAATAGGCCTGCATCCATTATCATTAGTGCATCTCAGCACGCAGGTACATGATGGGGCCTGCCAGCGCATTTGCTCCAGCTCACTGAGCCAGGGGCCATGCTCCATTGCAAATGAGGATGAGGAACACCTGCTCCAGGGTTTTTCGGCAGACCGGAGTCATCCTTCACATCTCATGCAACACTTGTTCTGTCAGAATGCAATGCTGGCACCGGCCGGAGCGGGGCTGTGCCAGGCGTCCGACTAAAGATTAGACACTTCCCTGTGGTCTCCTGCTCAACTTCAGCTTTGAATTTTTTTTTTTATATTTTTTTTTTTTCTTCTTCAAAGAAAGCTTTTAAAAATTTATCAAGTTCGTATTAGGCATTCAGTCATTATGTTAAGGGTTTAAAAATAAAGATGGAGAAAAAAAAGAAACTTTGCTTCAGCAATTAACTTCTTTTTTTGGCAATTAGAATGGCAGCATAAAATATTTATTGGGTCTGATAATTTTATTCGCAGTGCTGAGTGCTGGCTGTTTGGATACACTTTCTGAGAAAGATTTTATTTTTGGAAAATTGATTTTTTTTCCCCCTCCTATTTTTCTTTCTGGCCTTCTGTAACTGTTCCCAGTGTTTGTGGGATTTTCTTTTTCATTGTCTGCACCAGGTGACCCAAGATGTGATATTGGACACTAACCAAAAGGGGGAAAATATGACAAAATATTGCCTTCTCCAGGCACATGTCATTCCATGCAGAGGCCTCAGCTCTGGCTGCCCTCCAGAGCCAGGACAAAGGCTTTCCTCATCCTGCTCCAAAAGGCACAATGCTCCCTGCCAGCCCCAGGCTCCTTTGCTTGAGGCACTGGAAATCGAAATGAAGGGAGAAAAACCAGTTGGAATTTTTGAAGAAACAGCTCTTGAGGTTTGTGATTTGCACTGAAGGGCACAGTGAAGGTGGCAGCGTGTCCCTCCCATTTCCCTGCCCTGTGTAACAAGGATTTTATGGGCCCTGCTGGCTGCCAAAGCTTCTCAGTCCTGAAAAAAAAGGAATCCTGCAAGTGTGACCAGCTGGGAGATTCTGTCAGGCTCATGCACATCCCTTCATCCCAATGGATCACTTCCCACTGGGGAGGGCCCTCCAAATCACTCCCTGGGGAAGGCACTTGGTGTCCTCCAGTGGCACTTCCCTGGTGAGTGAGGAATCACCTTCTGAGGCAAGGCTGGGACTGAGCTGGAGCAGCAGGACAGTCCCTGCTACATTCTGGAAAAATGCAGCACCATCCACTCCTTGACCAGAGTCCTCTTTGTCTCCCAGGAAAGCAGAAGGAATGGGAGTTGCTGCTTCTCCAAAATTCAGGTAAGAAAATCCGACTCAGCATTTGGAACAAGGCTTTAAGTAAGAAGTTCCTGTTTGCTTTCCATGCTTTTCAAGAGATATTCCTTCCCCACCTTCCCCAGTCCTCCCATCCACACTGAAGAGGCTTTTGGTTCTGCTTCCAGAGCCTCCAAGAAAGTGACAACTGTTTCAGCAGGAAGCCTCATCTGGTGGAATCCAGGTTTCCACAGTGATGAAATGGTGCTGGAAGTTACAGATCTGCTGGTTTGGTGCTCTGCCAGGAAAGGGGAGTCCTCACTTTGTACCTAGGATCCCAAGCTTTAGCTCTGCTTTATGCCCAAGCACTACAAAGAAATGCTTCCCAGGATCCATCCTTTTAACCCTTTTATGAGCTTTGATGCCCAAATGGAACCTTGGGCTCTCATTCCTCAAGGTGTTTCTTGGCCCCTCCTGGGTTTGGGTTCCTTTTTTATGATTTGATGAAATGAGAATGCTGCAGGAAGCGCTGATGTGAACGCTTGTGGATTAAAGATTTGTGTTAAACTTCAGAGGTTTTCTGTATTTTCCGTCTTATTATACAGAAATAATCTTCTTTCTTCTTTTATTCTGGTTACTTCAGAAGGTGCTCAGGGCTGTGCTCACCCAATGCCCTTGGATTGCTCCTGGAGATGTCCCTGCCTTCCCCAGGGGACTGTGGTCACTGATAACTCAGTATCACCCACAGAAAAAAGTTTCATTTCCCTTTGTGTAAATTTTAAGGGAGACAGGGACAAAAAAAAAAAAAATCTTCATCTTTTGAAATCAGTTGTGACATTTTTGAATCTGTGACATACTTCAGCAAAACCAGAAAGGAAGGAGGTGTCCTATGAGGTTGGAGGGACCATCCACCCACCCAGGGCTGTTGGGAAGTGATGGGATCTGCAGTGGGAGCTGAGGGAAAACTGAAAAGAGACCAAACACAGAGACATCTCAGAGATTGCAATGGGAAATTTGGGAAGCAAAATACTTCCAGTTGCATTTAACAGACAGTTAAATTAATATTTCCTCTTTTCCTTGTTTTAGGCAAATTTCCAGGTCTGTGCCATTTGAAGGATTTGGGTTTGATGGGGGTTTTGCTCATGTACTATAATTTTAATTTTGATTTCTATCCATTCACTGAGAGCTGCTCAAATTTGATGTTGCTGCAACACTGGAAAAAAAGAGGTGCTGGGAAGGCAAATTTTCCACTCATGCAAGTCTGAAAATCCTGGGAAAAGCTGTTCAGAGGGATGGCAGTAATGCAGAATGAGGATGTGTATGGTGGATGCAGGCTAGACATGGGGATATTTAAATTAAAAGCATGAGTAGGAAAATTAGGGTTTGGGTTGGAGTTTTCAAGGAGTAACCCTAGAGGAATGTCTGGAGGACTCTAGAGGAAGCAATCCTTTGGGATCAATCTGTAAGTCTGGGTTTGGGAAAAGGCAGAAACAGGAAATGAGAGACAACTCTGATAATTGTCTGGGGATGTTAAAGATTCTTGGTTTTCTTCTGTCACAACAGAAATAAACAATATCCTCTTTTTTTTTTTTTTCCCATTCCATAGGGAATGTTGGATCCTGCTGGGACTTTCATCCCACCCTGCAAGGAAGAGTTCCAGAGGGATATTTGGAATATTGTTACTGGCTGGGAGTGCAGTGATGCACCCTTGGTGCTCAGAGAGTTTCTTCCACAGCTCCCCAAACTCCAGGTAGGCACCACTCTGGGCCTCAGCATCCTTAAAAACATCACCTTTCAAAGTTAATTATGTGACATGAGCAATAAATATTTAAAATATATCAGATATCAACATATTTTAAGCATTGCCTTGAAGCTCAGGGTGTGTTTACACACTTTTCTCACTGAACAGACCTCAGTGGGGCTTTCAAAATCCCAATCCCATCAGGGTGTCAAGCAAGCAGCACCTCCACCCCACTTCCATGTACTTTAAATACATGGGTGCTGCTGGATTTAGCTGTTAGCTGGAGAAAGAGCTGAATCTAACCAGGAAATTCCAAGTTTATGAAATTCCTAACCTCGTTTTTTGTGTTGTGCTGCAGCCTTGCCCTGTGATAATCCATCCCTTCATCCCAGTGATGGAATGGCTGCAGCCAGACGTGCCAGGGAGCCCTGAGCCCGTGATGTGACAGCCCAACCAGACTTTGAAACCACATCTCTGGAGGTGAGAGGCTCCTGCATTTGCATTAACCCACTTGTGCTGCTACATTTTTAAAGTGCTTCTTTTAATACTGAAGAGAATCATCCTATATTTTGGAACAAAACCCCAAAAGCATCAAGGATTGAAATAGATGGTGCTGGCAGAAATTCAAATGCAAAGATGAGTTGGATTGGGTATATTCTGGTTTGTTTTGGGGCGGGGCTGTTCAGCATCCTGCTGTTTTGAGGTGCTGGGAGTTGGATGCCAGGGCACCACTACCCCACCCCCAGTGCCAGAACACAAAGTGTTTTCACCCCAAAAAGCCAAACTGGGGTTTTGGCTGAAGGAACACCTTGTATTTGTATTTGGCTGGTTAACCACTGGCTCCTCAGCTATTTTCCTGCACTTTCTCTCCTCCCTCCCCCACAATTAGATTGTTTATGTACAGACTGCAATATTTAATACCAGATTTCAGTGTTCTGCTCAGATTTTTCTATCACCTGTGGCTGGATGCTGTGATGCTGGAATATGGGGAGGGGATTAGGGGTTTTTTTTCCCATTTGTGGAGCAGGCTGGGATGCACCACCACCTTCTGTCCATGGCTTCACCAGCTCACCTGGTGTGCCTCACTTTTCCCAAAGAATTTTCCCTGTGCCAGTGCAGTGCCCTGGTTTTGTGAAGCACATGGGTGGAGACAGGTCTGGGACAAGGAAACTCTTATTTATACACATGGCCTCATCAGGATTTGTGTCAAAGTCTCTGGAGATGCCCTCCAGCTTCCTTAAATTTCATTTTTTAATAATGAAGATAATTTTGAGTTTTACAAGCCCAAAAATGTCTAAAACTAATAAACATTTTATACATGTGTCAAAAGATGCTGCAGAAGCAGCCAAACCATGGATTTTTTAACAACTGAGTGGGGATAACAACAAAAATCCACAACACACTCCTTGTTTGCCAAGTTCCTGCAGCCTGAGCAAATTTTTTGAGATGAGTTACAAACCCCAGATTAACAGAGCTTTAATGGAAGTGCTGACACTTCCTAAATTTGGAGCCACCCTACAACAACCCCACATCCCACTGCTTGCCCCATCCCTCCTTCCCAGTGGGGCAATAATGCAGCACTTGAGGGAATTCACACACAGGGGGCTCCCGAGTGTTCTCGCCCTCCTTTCTCCTGCGAGCTTGCAGGGAAGGGATTTGGCAGGAGGATTTGGCAGCCTGGCAGCTCCTGGGGAAACAAAAAAGAGCAGCTATCAGTGCAAAACGGAGCAGTCTCTGTGGCTGGTGGCCCCCCAGCCCCGCTGGCCCCCGCTTCAAACACACAGAGCTGGGTTTGTGGTGGGGCTTAGGAGGAAAGGCTCTTAGGGCCACCATCCAAGGGCTGTAGCTATCTCCCGTTGGAAATGCCACTTATCGATTCTTTGATGGTTTTTGGGGAGGTGTTTGCATCAAGCAGACGGAGTGGTTTGGTTTCCTGGGGTTGTTCCACGCTGAGAAGATGGATTTGGGGACGTGTGTCTGTGTTCAGACGTGCAGCTCCTCTGCGGGGTGGATGTGGGGATGTACAGCAGCACGTAAGGAAAGCCTGGCTGGTACACAGCAGCTGGCTCACTTTTATCACCAGCTTTGCCATAAAACATCCCATTTTAATAATCAAATTAGAGCCGAGGCAAACCTGCACAGGTGAGAGGAAATCTGCGAGCGTGATCAAAACCACATTTCTGATTCAGGACGGAATCGCAGGCTACAGGGAGGTACATCTGTAAATTATACAGGAAGCTTTCTTCAACAACTGATTCACCCTGACAGTTTTACTGGAGTATATGAAAATTAGTATTAAAGATGTGATATGTAGGCTTCTTTCCAGGAATTCCAATCTGGTTTCAATAAAATGAAAACACTGATTGGAAGTGAAGTTGCCTTCCGGTTTTGCCTTTGGCTATTATGTGTTCATTCGTGAAATGACTGAATTCCACAACTACTTTTAATATTCACCTTTTGAGTTCATCTCCTGTACTGGACACATTGGAATGATTAAAATAGCACTGACTCCTGAAGCCGAATTCTCTTTAATTTGAAACAGCCTGGGTGCTGAGGAGGAAAAAATATTAAAAAAAAATGAATGCTCTGTTAAGTCCATCCTTTCTTAGCATCCAGTTGCTTCAGTGAGTGTTTAGGGTGGAATACTAATAAAGAAGTGGATGAAACACCCCTGAAGAACTGTGAAAGAGCACAGCTCCATGCTCCCTGTCCCTCCAGGTTGCTGCTCCTGGTGGTGCCTGCTGGCTGGAAGGTTTATGTGCTCTGATGCTCCGGGTTTCTCGTGCTTTGGCAGCTGCCTGGCCCTGCACATCAGTGCCACTGGGTGCTGAGCTCCTGCCAGGGACAGGGCCTGAGAAAAGGGGTGCAGAGCAGAGATTTGGGGCCAGCAGATGTAAATATTGAAGATATCTGAGGTTTCACAATACAAACTGTTGCGTTCCAGCTTATTGTTCCAAACGGATTTTGCACGCTGAACCTGCGGGAGCTCCGTGCCAGATGAGCAGACCAGCTTCTTGCAGAGCATCAGTGGTTTTATGTCTTGAGGAGCTCATAAAGAAATCCAAATTCCCTTGGATTTGCTAACACCTTCCAGACTAAGCTTGGTGTTTCGAGGCTGTATTGGTCCTGGAGATGGAAAAACTGGATCTGCTGCTTTTAGGGAGCCGTGGGGCAGAGCTCAGTGTGGCACCCAGGGTGCTCACCTGGGCTGCCATGACTTAATTGTAGTTGGTTAAACAATCATTATTTTATGTGGAAAAACTGATGCTTGTACTGGTGGCAGGGACTCCCTCATAAATCTCCCCCAGAGCCTGTTTTGGTTTTGCTGGGGAAAAACCCCCACTCCTTGCTCCCCATGGAACTGTCTGTGCAGTTTCCTCCCTGCTCTGGGGTTGTGGGAATCTTTGATACCCTTTCTTCAGGGAGTTTAGGGGCATGTTTTCTCCTCAGCACCCCTGGAGGTCCCAGCCCTGGGATCCACCACAGCTGACCTGAGGTGCTGTGGACTAAAAGGACATCTACAATAAACTGTAATATTAAAAACTTTAGCACCTCTGTGGAACAAAGGAAAGCCCAGGGAAGTAATTTTAGCCTATGTATTCCGTCACCTCTCTGGCAACCTCTGCAATGAGTATTCTGGCAAGTTATCTCACTGAGGAGAGCCTGACTTTCTGCAGTTGTCCAAGGCAATCTTTGATTAAATTTTGGATGCTGTTCCTTAGACATCCGCTCCTGATGCACTTACCATATTTTGCAAAGAGAAGGTCTCTGTGAATTGAAAATTTCTGGTTATGTGCATTCAAGGTCATGCATAAAACAGCATCTAGGATCATGGAAAGTTGAGGAATTTAATCAAAATGCTGCTCTATAGTTTGGTGTGTTTTGTAGGATTAGCAGGGGCACCAATAATGCTGTCAATGCAGAGCTCATTTGGACACTTGTGAATTATTGAGCTGCAGAGCAAACCTCAGCACAGCCTAAATCAACAGTTTTCCACAGTGCTGTTGGCAACAGAAGTTCCTGATGCTTCCTCTTCCACACTGGAGAGGGACTAAATTACAGTAGGAGTTGTTTGGGAGAAAAAAGCAGTTGCAGGCTTTGGGATATCTGGCTCGGTGTTTTTGAGGCTCACCAGAAAGAGGCAGAACAGCAGTCCTATGCAAATTTAGGAATTTTTCACTCCCAGCCAAAGTAAAAGTTTAAACTCAGTATTTTAAAATGCAGTGAAGTCCACCCAGTGAATCTGCAGGATCCCCCCTCCTGCTCCACACCCTGTGTCCCAAAGCCAAAGCCCTGGGAATTCTGCAAGGAGCAGGGGGTGGAGGTTAGTGAAGGGAGGGATGACTGCAGGGCCTGAGACATCTTCCCTGGGGGAATTCTCTAATCCAAGGTCGCCAGGACTGCACCCAGAGCACGTGGCAGAGGTAGGGGACGTTTGAGAGATGCTCTGCAAAGTCCTTCTTCCCTTTTGGTGGCATTTTATGAGACAGGAGGTTGGATGGGAGATAAAGGGGTTGTCTTAGGTACCAGTAAAAGAAAATTCTATCCTGATGTATTTTGTGGAAATACTTCATAGAATTGAATGAAATCCATAACACTTTTTCACCTTTGTTTTCTCCTTTGGTGTCACAGACAATGAGCAGACTGCAAGGTGCCCTTAATGAACTGGCATCATGGAACTGGGATTGCTGGATCACCCAGAAAAAATTCAGAGTATTGAGGTACCCAGAGCTTTTTCTCTCATTTGGAAAGTCTGATTCTCTAATTAAAGTTAATCTAGGGAATGAATAATATTTGATGTGTATGTTAGAATTTATATCAATATTTAATGGGTATATTAAATACATAGATGGCCCTAGACATGAATATGTTCATGACCCTAAGTCCATTCTCCCTTTCCCCCAAAAGAAATCAAATTCTTTTTGGTATGATTTCACTATATTTTATTTTCTTAAATGCTGTGTTTTTCCCAACTTCAATATTCTCCAAACATTCTCTGCTCTCCTTCTCTTTTGAATTTCAGGACTTGATTCAATGATCTCAGAGCTCAGTGTGGTGGCTACAAAGCCTTGCCTTATCTTCCTCTTTCCATTAACAAATTTTGGAAGATGTTTATTTTAAATTTGGATATTTTAAAACTGTTTGTTATATTTTTTTTTTTAATGGGTAAATAGTCCAAATGATTTCTAATGAAACACACCTTGTCTCCCTAAACAATGACATAAAACTCAGCCGAGCCAAGCGTGGGCTCTTCCTGAAGGAGCAGCTGTAAAGGATGGATTTGCAGAAGGGTTTTCATTGCTTTCCTGGGCTCTTCCATGGCACTGCCTCAAATTGGAAGTGGCTGTCAGGTGAAATAAGAAATGCAGCCTAAGGAGCGTGGGGCTGGGGATGTGGAGCTGCAGCCCAGCCCCGCTCCCCGCGCGCCTCCCGCACCCTCTCCCTTCCCCTGAACCCCTTCAAGCTGCTCCCAGTCTTCAGCATCCCCCCAAATCTTGGATCCCTCCCCCCCAAACACTGCTAACTACTAACTCATAAAACATATCAGCTGGGTTTATTACTTTTAACCATCTTTCCAATTGTGCTATAAAATAAAGGCAGATGCCATTTTAAGATCTTATTATTATCAAGGGCCAACTCCTCCAGCAGCACCTGCTTAGCAGCAATCTGCTTGTTTATAGTCCCTTTTTTATAGGTGACAGTTTAAGGTGGCTGTTCTCCTGTTACAAAGAGTTCTTTTTAATGTGGCAGAAGTGGCACGCACAGTAGGTGAGCTCCTTTCTTTCATCCAGTGATATTGAGACAGGGTCGCAGGTTCACCTGTGATTTTTGCTTGACAGCTTCGCCACACACATCAGGCTCTGCCAAATGCTCCGCCATTAATTTATGATTTAAAGTAATTAACTTTTGCTGATTAAAGTAATTATTTCAAGTGCATTGCACTCAGGCCCAAATGATGCTCACAGCCCCCTCTCCAGTTTGAGCTAGCAGCATGCCAAGTGCTTAAAAGCTGCACCAGGGAGCTCGCGGTGGCTTCTGCCAGTCTAACAGATCTGCCATGTTTATGGCTGACTTGTACTAACTGCTCATTTTAATGCCGAATCCTGGCAGAACACTGACACAGTGTGAAACCTTCATCCGGTAAACAAGACAAGCTTCAAATTGGTGACATCGATGACAGTGAAAACTGTTTAAATGAATCTTGCCTCCAGCCTTCCAGAGGTATTATGTTTTTGAGCGCTTCTCCTTCTCCAGATTGGCTGTTAAACAATTTACAGCTTTATCCAGCCTCTGCCTTTAGCGTTATGCAGGTGCAAAATTTAGGTTTTTTTGCTGGATTAGAGGCCAAAAATAATATCTCTGACCTCCCCCCTCCCTCAGAAAAAACCCCACCCAGACCCCACCAAACCCTTTTAAAGCAGCTTCAGAGAGAAACGTGCAAAAGGAGTTTCCTTTGAAAATAAATCTGCCCTTTTGAAAGCGTACACGGGTTGGGAAGCTGCCTGGCATGTCCTGAAGTTAACATGTTTTGTGTGGGAGCCAATGTTGGCTGGTTTATTGTGCCTTCCCTGTGCAGGAGAAGGATGCACAGCGGAGCACCGGGCGGGATCGCGTGGAATTCTGCCAGCGCCGGGCACCGCGGCAACGAGCTTTGTCTTACTGGCACCAAATGTTCCCAAAACTTACCTTTAGGGTTGTGTTATTTCTTTTTTTTTTTTTTCTCCCTGGAGAAGTTATTCCTTGGGAATATCCTCTCGTAAAAATCTGTGGGATTTTGGCTGCTGCTCGCTGAGTGAAACCGAGCTAACCGATGGGTAAATCTGTAGGAATAAAAATATCCATGCTGGAAAAGATATATTTCCAGTACTATAAATACATTAAGCTGTTTTTTCCCCCCTTATTTATTTATTTATTTATTGTTTGTTTGTTTGTTTAAATCAAATTTTAATTTGGGAGAGATAAGGGAAATAATTTTTATCAGGGAGGGGCAGTGTGTTTTTTCCTGCTTTGCTGAAATGACTGTCAGTTTTAAAAAGCTACTCACATAATCCCTCTCTCCTCTTCCAGTGCAACTGTAAAGAAATCTAATTTCATCTGTAATAAAGCACCTGATGGGCAGTGATCCCTGGCAAACAATATTTCAGCTTAATGCTAAGCATTGAAAAAACATCATCGAAAAATAAAGATGCCAAGAAAAATCATCTGCGTGTGAGCTTGGCAGTCGTCCTCAGAAATGGGAGGGATAGCTCGACAGTGAGCCTGATTTGGGGGTTTTCTCCCTTTTTTTTTGGTAATGAATGAAGTGTGGAGGGAAGGGAGGCAGCGGCGAGGGAGGAACGGCTCAGCCGCGCTCCCCGCGCGCCTCGCGAGCGAACGCTGAGCTCGCTGCCAAGCCGGGCATTTCCGAGCTGCCAGGGAGCCCAGGCACTGAGCTGAGAGCTCCAAAATCACTTCTCACAGCCCCTGCCATGGGTGTGATGTGTCCTCACCCCATCCTCTCCCTGTGCGAGGCGTGCTGTAAACTCACCCCGGAGAGAGTTTTGCAGAAAATGGTGATGCTGCTTTTTGAGAACTGATTGGCAAAGGTGTTTTGGAAATGCTTGTCAGAAATAAGATAGAGACAAAGGAGTTTCACTGGTTTGGTTCTTTCTAATTTTTTTTTTTATATATTTCTAGGTCTCCATATAGAATCACAGAATGATTTGAGATGGAAGAGACCTTAGAGATCACCTAGTTCCAAATCCCTGCTATGAACATCCTCACATCCAATAATGTCTGCAGTCTCTGAAGATTTAATAGGACTGGAAAACTAATCTCGGAACATTTTTTCAAAGCAAAACACACCTGGGATTTACTCAGGACCTGATCCAAACTCCCCTGAGATGGTCAAGAGCCAGTTAGTGGCCTCAGCCTCGTTTGACTCTCCTGTGCTGTCTGCAGTTGTTCCAAGCTCAGCTGATCCTCTCGCGCTGGCTCAAAGAAACCGATCATAATCCTCAAAGTGTTCCAGCAAGGATAAGAGCAGGATTTGATGCTACAGGAATTGTGAGTGGCTGTGCTTGGCATGGGAGAGGTTGGCAAAGCTTGGATCTCACAGTAACAGGAGCAGTGGTGCCACCTGGGGTGGGAACACCAAACACTGGTTTAAGCCAGGGGGTTGGAGGTGCCTGGCTCCCATTGGCAATGCCAGGGATTGGACATTTTTAAATATCTTTAGGTGCTGGGTGGGTGTTGGACTGGATCTGGGTAGGGCAAGGTCGGGATGCTCCTGTTGGGAAAGGACAACCCACAATAAAACTCCAGTTGAGGACATCCCTTGAGCCATGACAACAGTGAGAAATCTCAGTATCTGGTCAGGTGAAAGGTGCAACGGTCACCAGGTAAAAACTACCAGGAATTCAGAATTCCAACATGTAGATGTGAAAGCCACATTTGAATTTAATCCCTTGGAATTATGAGAGGCATAAAAATCCCATTATGGAATGGCACAATGTATTAGCAGTTGTAGGTGTTAAATCAAAGCAAGGCACATGATGTTAATGGGCAAAGTGACTGTGTTTAAACAGTTGTCCACTTATTAAATCTCTAATTAAGGACACGCAAACCAAGTGGTGAAGATTTTTCCACTAAACATGATAAATTGTGATTAGCAGAATGTTTTTAATGTGCTGCAGAGCAAGCCAATTTTATTAAAAAAGAGCAGAAGCCACCCAAATTTCTCCCAGCAGCTTTACCTGTAATGACAGTGGTACCTCTGCAGGTCACAATAAATTGATTTTTCTCTGTGTGTATTAACCCCTGACTGCAGTTTGGATCCCATTTTTTCTGCTTTTACAGCCCTTCTTTACAGCATCTTTTGGGATTTATCTCAAACAGGCCAGACAAGCTGGAAGTGACTTTTTGGAAGCCACCTCATGACTTTCTGCCTGGATTGTGTGCGATGTGAGCGTAAGTATTTTCCTGCTACAGCACACCCCTCCATAGGAATAAGTGCACTTACTTGACTCAATCAGCCATCTGTGACTCCATCAGCCACAGTGGAAACTAATGGTAATTGCCAATTGTTAACCAGACAATAGCAGATGCTAACTTTAATATCCAACAGTGCTCTTCCGAGCATCTTTTATGGAGACATGGCCTCACTTTAATACGTGTTTTCTTTCCCCAAAATAAGGCAACTTAGTGAAGGCTGATTAGCCTAGGGAGCTATGTGACTTGAAGCAATGAACTTCCAGGAATGGCAGCCCATGTGCTGTTTCTGGGCCATAATGTCTAGAATGTGGAAATTTAGAAGACTGGATTTAAAATTCTTCTCCGAATGCAATTTTTTCCCAGTGAAATTTCACAAAGATGCTAACACGAGAGCAATGCCTTTCCTGGCAGTGTCCTCGCCTCCTATTAGATAATCAATTAGTCTCAGAACATTAAAAAGCAAAATGCTGCAACAGGATTTTCCACCAAATTCAAAAATATTTACTAAAGGATTTCATTGCTCCTGTTTATTTACATGGAAGCCTGAAGGCCGCACAACATAATGCCACTGCTCTGGCACCAGGACAGCTCTGCAGCCCCGGCCCCGAAGGACATCTGGAGTTTCTGGGTCGCTGTGGTTCCTTTTTGCAGAAATTTGCTCGCAGGAAGTAATGAATGAGCCCATTTTCACTTCGACTGGGGCCTGCATCTACGGGAGACATTAGGAGCAATTTGTAGTCAACGTGCAGGTCTGTTCCATCTAAAATATTATCAATGAGCTTGTCAACCCGAGCCTTAACCTTCTTTGTTATTTTCATCTGCTCCTCTCTCAGATGTCTCTCCTCGTACCCATAACCTCTGAAGACTGGCAACAGGATGTCATACACCTGTTTTGCTCAAGGCTGGGACTCGGAGCCCTGCGCGAGGTTGTGTCGGCATTGGCTCGCTCGCTGCTTTGCTCAACGTATATGTCAGAATGTCAGATGATCGTTGTTGTATCTGCAGCTGTTGCATGAGCAGAGTGCCAGGGGCACAACTTTCCTGCAGTGAGCTTTAATTTGCTCTCCCCTCCCTGAAGAGCTCCGGCGCTTCACCTTGCTGCTGCTGCTGCAGCTGGAGGAGAGCTCAGCCCGCGTGCAGCTGAGGCTGCGGCACGGGAGGGAGGCAGGGAGATGGGCAGGGAGACTGGGAGACAGGGAAGGGGGCAGAGAGGCAGGGATGGAGGCAGGGATGCGGGGATGGAGGCAGGGATGCAGGGATGGGGGCAGGGATGCAGGGATGGAGGCAGGGATGGAGGCAGGGATGCGGGGATGGGGGCAGGGATGCAGGATGGAGGCAGAGGTGCAGGCAGGGTTAGACATGGAGGCATGATTTGAGGCAGGGATGCGGGGACGGAGGCAGAATTTGAGACAAGGTGGCAGGGAAGGAGGCAGGGAGAGGTGGAGGTGGGGAGGCAGGGAAGGAGGGAGGCAGACACAGATGGAGGCAGGGAGGCAGACATGGAGGCAGGATTGAGGCAGGGAGGGAGGGAGGAAAGGAAGGAGGCAGGCAGGAAGGGAGGGAGAGAGAGAAAAAGGTAGGAAAACAGGGATGGAGGCTGAGAATCAGGGATGGAGACAGGGAAGCAGGCAGAGAAGAAGCCAGGAAGGCAGGGAAGGAGGGAAACTGAGGCAGGCAGGCAGGCTCAGCACAAGCCAGGGCACAACCTGGTGGAGGTGCTGCAGACTGTTGCATCTTTGCTCAATGAGGCATTTTCCTAATTGTTTGCAGGAAGGAATTGTGGACACGGAGGGATTTATATTTGTGTGAGTCAATCTGTAGTATATTTGGAAGCTGTTCCAACAGAGCTACTTGTAGCCTAAATAAGCCATAACCTGCCAAGATATTCATGAGAGATCTGACTAGGTTTTTGACTGCTCTCAGAATTAGGTTGACAATCAAAACAGATGTAGAATGAGACTGCAACTGGATTGCCAAAGGCAAAAAGCTCCTGTCAAATTCTTTAAAGGAGGGAGCTGATAAACCACTGTAATACATGGGAATAGTGGACATTAGTGACTAGACAAGGACACATATGTCCACCTTCAGTTTTTGTGGATTTGTTTCTCAAATTAGGTAGCAAGGGCATTGAAAAAAATGCTTTAAAATACACAGGTAGTGAAAGTTTAAAAAGACACATCATTGCTGCATGAATATTACAAGGTGTTTCTCAGGGTTTTTAAATATACGTGTTTTTGTGGAATTGCTGCATTGCTGAGTGACAAATTGGGAAGGAACACATCACCTGTAATTTAAAAGAAGAAAACAATAGAGGGTTTGATTAAAAAGCAACACAATTCTGTATTACTGGATATTGCTTGGTTACATCTATTATTAAGGGAGACATGAAGCATTTTGTCTTTCACTTGAAATGTTAACTAAATCAAGATTAAATATATAAAACAGGGCTTCATCTTTAATAAGGAGAATGAATGCAGTGGGCTAATGTGTACATCTGTATCTTGTCTAAGAGTTTCAACTCATAATTCCTGCACCCAGGTTTTTGTAACAGCGGGAAAAGAAGAGTTTTGTAAGATGCAACACAAATGTGAAAGATATTGGTGGGAAAATAAAATAACAATTGGTTTGTAGCTATCTGCTGGGCAAAATCCCTGGCTGGAAGGACATCTCTGGGTGCAGGGTTCCATATGGTGGGGCTTCATGGTGTTTCAGGATAGGGATGGCTGATGAATAGGGAATGGCACCTTTCCTTGGGGAAAATGCTGAGTCATTCAAAAGGGAGCCACTCACAGCATTTGTTTCAATGAATATCCCAACTTGAAAAATTGTAGAAAAAGTCATAGAACAGTTTTCAAAATGTGTTACTAATTAATTATGCTTTTTGAAATAACCTTTGTTCTTCAAATGTAGCATTTAGGTGTTTTTTAGGTGTTTTTCAAACAGAAAGACATTTCAGAATCATATTTAGAATAATATTTTAACCTCAGGAAGATTTTAAAGGATTTTTTTCTGTGCAGAAGGCTGCTTGCCTTATTTTATTTCTCAAACAGCTGTGCAGGGGTCTGGATGGTGATGGGGTTGTTCTCCTTTCCTCCAAACCTACCTCCCAAATATTGCCACCCTCCCCAGATTTTTCTGTGTAGAAGGTAAAACATCCAGACCACACCTTGAATCATCTGGCTCTGCTCAGGACCTGCCCATGCACATCCTCCAGCTCCAGGCAAAGGGCTCTGCGTGGTCTCCTACAGATTTCTGGCTAATCCACATACACCAGAGCAGCTGGGAATGTGCTTGTCAGGAGCTGGCTGCCAGCCCGAGCCTGGCAAGTTGGCTGGGTGGTCACTTGGCACACGAGGGCCGTGGCACCGAACCCAGCGGCGCTGCCCAGCTGAGCGTTCGAGGACCCGGTCCCTGCTGGCAGAATCACTCTCCCTGCTCCAGAGATGAAGATGGATGGTCCAAGTGGAGCATCAGATCTTCAGGGCCAAAAAATAAGCTGGAAAAGTGAGTTCAGGCCATCCTGGCCAAGTCCTCCTCTCTACAGGCAGGACATTGTCCCCTGGGGACCTTGGAGCACCTCTGGGCTGATAGAAACCCCCAGAACAAACTATTCATGACATTTCTTTTGGCTCAGCTGCCATTTCTCTTCTTTCCAGGAGGATCTCTCCCCTCTATTAATACCTCTATAATCTGTTTAATTAAAATAAAATCTATTTTTGATACCTCACCACCAGATCCTACACTGTATTCCCGAGTGAAGGATGTATTCCCTCCACTGCAGCGTGAGGCAATGTTATTTCTTGCACTGTATTTCCAATCAAGTTGGGCAACGTTAACTTGTCATTTTTTTTCTTCATTAGTATTCAATGCTTTCATATCCTGGTTAGATCTTGATAGGAAAATATAAAAACATGTCAAGAGACTGGTTCTGTTACAAATGGAGTGCAAAAATGATTTTGGAGAAAGCCCATTTGTGTGTGATTTCTAACCTAATTCTGCAAACCCTGGTGGTTTGGAGAGTTTAGCATCCAGAGGTTTGGGCGTTTGCCCAAACTAACCCTAAAAAGCAAACCTTTGGCTGCTTGCCTTTCAGTTGAGTGTGTGATATAAATAGCTGTGCTAGGAACAAACAAAGGAGGTATTGCATGGAGCAGCCAAGAGAGACCACGTGAGCCACTCCATCAGGCCAGGTTTTGCTCTCCCAGTTGGAGACGTGCTCCTACTTTTTCCTGATACTCATGCAGTGGTGACTGGGTGCCACAAGGCAGCGAGTCTTCAGCACTTTTATCTTCCTTCAGCTTCTGTGAAGACTCCTTACTTAACCCCCCTAGAAAAAAAACAAAACCAAAATAATTGAAAAACTACTCAGTAAAGTCCTTCTCATGCTGGCTTTGGTGGTTTTATTGTAGAGCTGCAGTTTTAGATGAGGAGCACCACGATGTTGTTCAAAGCACAGACCAGAGAGGAAGGGTTCATACCTGCTTCACCCCTGCACCCCTGTTCAGGTGAAATGAGACTTGGTGTTTTCTTTGACATTTCACAGCTTTTTGTTGCCTTTTCCTAGACTAGTTCATGGCATTGCCTGAAGTTCCAAATAAACCTTTATCTGTACTCACAAGTTTAGCCTTGACCAGGCAATAGCCTGGAATATATTAACTGTAGGAGAAGTCCAAAGACACATGCTCAGGGAAATAGTGGAATCACCAACCCTGGAAGAATTCATAAAACTGTAGAGGTGGCACTTGGGGACCTGGGTCAGTGGTGGCCTTGGCAGTGCTAGAAGTCTTGATCTTAGAGAGCTTTTCCAACCTAAACAATTCTGTGATTCCAGGATTCTTTGGGGTCTTTTTATGACTGTGCTACTATCCCTTTTTAGGGTGTTTCGGTCTCTATTTGTGTACAGAAAGCAATGTGGAAAAAACAGGAGCAAACACCAATTTGCCTTTGAAAGGCAGGATTTCCAGGGAAACCAAGTGAAATCTCACATCCCTGGCAAAACCCCTGAGCATCCTCACTGCTCAGCTGACATCCAGATATTCATGGGAGGCGTAGGAAGAATCAGGCTGCTTTATCTGCACCACCTTTCTCGTGTTGCCCCTTTCTGTGCGGCTGCTCCTCTTTGATGGAAATTTGCTGTAAAATTGCCACTCCACCAAACCTTTCTTTCCCTTGTGTGCCTTCCCTGACCCCTGCTCCTTCCATTTGGCAGAGCCGAGCAGCCAGAGCCCTAAATCACCCCAGCAGCCATAGCTGGGGCACGGTGCCTTTCCCTGGATTCCAGCTGGCGGCCGCTCCCAACTCCTGTTTTCCCGATTCCCGCAGAGACAGAGAATTCTCACGCTGTCTAAAAGCCAAAGGCTGAGCTACTGATAGAAACCCTGATGGATGGTGGAAGGGCTTTTCCACAATTCCCCATTCCTAATCAATGAGCGTGTTTGACATCCTGGCAGGTCAGCATTGGAGAATAGCTGTCGATAGTGCTGAAAGGAAATGGGAAACTCTTACACCATTGATGGGAGTTGGCTATTGATGTCATCACTCCTGTCACTCACTGATAAATACAGCCCACAGTGACTTCCCTCCAATCTGGAGAGACATGGATTTGAAAATAAACATCAGTCACTTGAAAATCACCATGCAATTGAGGTGATGTTAACTCCAAGTGATGATCAGTCTTGGATTTTCTCCTGCCTATTTCCATATTTCACCCCCATAAAGGACATGTGGGCAGTTGCCTGTGCCATTTGGGATAAGGGGGATATTTGGATTACAACAAGGGCCTGAATAACCAGTGCCTTGTTCTCGAATTGCTTTATGGATGGATCTGTGTGTCAAGTGTGCATAATAATGGCTGTAACAATATGTTACCTATTTACTGCGACAAAATTCTGATATCTTATCAACTCAAGCTTTGTGCAGAACGGCCTTTAAGAGATGCTTTCACTGGTGATCTTTAATTCAGCAGCTAAGTGAGAAGTAGGAATGTGGGTGATGTCCCTTTTCTCTTCCTGGAGCCGGGCTCCTGGAGGTCTGGTTTCCAGAGAGCAGCGAGCAGGAGCATCCGCACCTGTGTCCCCGACAGCTGGCACGCTCTGCCCGTGCCACAGCCGCCATCTGTGCCAGCGCCACGCGCCACCGACGGGACCGGGGGGAGGCAGGAGCAGGAGAGTGACTTCACACCGCCACAGAGGTGGGTCTGGGGACTGAAATCTGCCCTGGGTGGAGTGTCTGCCTCTCTTTCCTCACTGAAAGCTGTTGCTGGTCAGACAATTAATTGCAGGCGTTCTGGGTAGTGTCACTCTTGCACTGCAGTTGAGGCAGGAGCAGGCGAGAGGCTGGATCGTAGGAAAGGCAAGGAAGGCTTTATTCAAAAGAACCACGTGGTTTTTATAGAGTGGTTCTATGATAGGTTCTATTCTATTGGCTAACTAACAGAAACATCTTTCTCACACACTGTCCTTTAGAGGAACGGAAAAATAAAGTAGAAAAACAGTACCTGCAAATTGTTTATGCTCAGGAAGTTATCACATCTTTCCAACTCCCTAAAACTTCTCACAAGCTGCTGTGAGAAACCCTTGCTGTTTCTCTCTCTCTGTTCCATGGTATCTACAGGCTAGATTTAAGGACTTTAAGCACCCAGGGGGGTTTTGTTTCTGTAGAGGTTACATGGAATTGTTTGGGCTCTGAGCAGTGTGGTTTAGTGAAAGTTTCCTTCCCCTGGTGGATGGAATGAGATGATCCTTAAGGTCCCTTCCAACCCAAACCATCCTCTCTACAAGCACCAGGTATTTTTCTGATACATAAAAAGATAATTTTTCTATAGAAACTGAATTCCCCCAAAGAAAGAGACCATTCACAAATAAATTTTCTTTTACTTTGTGGGAAAGAAAGAGCTCAGCACCTTTCTTAAAAGGAAGAGGCCCCCCTCCATCTCCATGACCACCTTCAAGGTGCCAGTAGTCCAGGTCAAAGCCAAAGGCAGGGTTTTCTGCTTCATCCTGGAATCCTGGCAGCTCCTTTTTGCTGCCTGGCTTGGCACAGCCTGAAACAGTGGCAGAGGACAACCTCTGCACTTAGAATTACAATAAACAACGGGCCTGTGGTCTTCCCTTGGGATGCTGTCACTCCTGCAAGGGTGGGGAATGCTGAAGGTGGGGAGACACCAGCAAGGCTTCTGCTCCTCTGTGGGTGGGATGACCAGAGTGACCCTCTGTCTCAGGGGCAGAAGCTCTCCAGAGCTGCCCAAAGGTGGGAAAACAGAACTTTTCTCCCCTCTTTTTGCTTTGTCTTCCCTTCAGAGGCAGTGGGGCACCAGGAGGACCTTGCAGAGCTGTTCCCAGCCCTGTGTGGCAAACGCTGTGGCTGTCAGTCCCCTCGGGGTGGAGGGAAATGAGCTCCAAACAAATGCTTCTCTGTAGGTGCAATGCACATAAGTGCATTTTTGGATCATGGTCCAAGTCTGCATCCTTTGTGAGACCAGGAATGTGCCAGGATGAGTTGGTTTTTATCAGCCCAGCACCTCTCCATTGAGCAGAGGCAGAGTTGGGAGCACTGCAGATCAAAGAGAGGGGAATTAATGAATGAGAAAACCTTGACATTTACACAATTTAGGCATGTTACTTTTATTTAAGGGGTTTTTTTTTGTGCAAAGGGTGCAGAACCCTTGGTGAATAGACCTGTTAATGCCTCTTGCTTTTTGTGTTTATATGTGCCATGTCTAATAATTGTCACGTCAACCTAAGTGAGAAACATCCAGACACGTTCATGGGGCTTTAGTTCAAGTGACTCCTGTTCCTCCTGGGTGGGGAAGAGGGAAGGGCAATAAACAACAGGAATTTGTGCGTTTCTCAGCACCAGGGTTTATCACGTGTAAAAATGTAGGACTTTGGAAGCCATTAATTATACATAAAGTCAATAACCAATCTAATAGAACTTAAAGTGACAAAAGCAATGGCATTTAAAAAATCAGCTTCCCCATACCACGAGTCTGGGACCATCAGGGAAAGGAAAAAGGCTCTGGACACACAGTAATTGCCACTGCCATTTTCTGATTTCATTAGAGGAAACTGCTTCCCTTGTAGGTAGATTAGGAAAGGGAGAAATTCTGGATCACAGAGGTCAGGTCTGTGTCTGGGATAACCTGTCCTTCAAACAGAGGAATTTGGGGTAAAAAAGTATGAGGATTTGCTCTTTTATGATATTTTAAAACTTGCATACGAGCATATTTTAGCCGCACTTTTATTTTTCCCCTAAAAAATGAAGCAGAGTCATAGTGGACAGACAGGAAAATAATAATGCTAATACTAATATTAGTAATAATTCCTCTGCACTGCTGCTGATTTCTAGAGACTGGAATCTGATCAAATCTGACAATAATTAATGCATCTGAATTTAGACTTGTATTTCAATTTGTAAAACTCATAAGAAGTTGACGTACCCATGAAAATCCAAGCTATAAAAGAAGTTCTAGTGCCCAATTCAGGCATTTATTCTAATTAATCTTATGCAAGGCGAGAAGGTCTGCTATGAAGTCATCATTAATTTATATTCCTGCAGCACAGTTTATCTCATTTACTTTGTAACTTATTTTTTTCATGGAAGATCAAGAACCAATTCTTGGCCATTATTCTTGGCGGAATCCATTTGAAACGAGCCAGAGGAGTGAGAAAAGCGAGGCGCCCGCACATGGATGAGTCTTGCCAGGTTCTGGACATTTTGTTTTCAGCTGCCTAATTGAGGAAATATTTTTTGCTCTTTGTTTCCAGGGGGTGGGTGGGTTGGTTTGTTTGTTTTCTCGGGAGCCGGGAATTTCGGTCTGTCCTCGCCCTTGTTCCAGTTTGGAAGAGCAGGCGCCGGGGCTGTTAGCAAGTGACATGCCCAGGAATATAAAAGAGCACTACATCTTTGGAGCTGTTTCCTGGTATTCCCCAGCATCCTTGTTTGTTATAAATTGAAAGAAGCTATTGAGCTGAAAGGAGGGACAAACAATCTCCAGGCGGACAAAGCCAGGGAGAGCTGGGAGCGGCCAAATTTCCATGAAACACTCGCGTTCCAATTCATATTTAAATGCGCTCCTAAGCAGCTGGACAACCTTTCTGTGGCCGGCCACAGCTGAGCTTTGTAGCCAAGGAGAAATCACAAGCAATTTGCTGAGAGCAGATGAAAGGTGTGTGTGTTTCTGTCCTTTTAATGCCAGAGAATAAACACTGAGCTCGCGCAGGATGTCGAGATGTTGGGCAGAGTTTAAGTGCAGCAGAGCAGATTCCCAGGGCTGTGCATTGGCTCCGTTTCCTTCCAAGTCATCCAGGTTATGCTGATTTACAGTGGCCAAAGATCAACACAAATATGGTTGTTTCTGTAACTAATTTCGATGGCCTTCTGCTTAATGATTTTTTATTTCTTTTTTTTTTTTTTTTGAGGGAAATTATTGTTTCTTACAAACGCGTCTAGGCAGCAGCCACTCTATCAAATAATCATTTAATTCTTGAAGGGCTGAATCCTGCAGCCATTATTAATTTAAAACGCGTGTGGGACACCCCTGGAGAAAGAAGAAGTCTGAATCAAAAGTGCCTTTTCCCATATCCTAAACTGACCTCAGGCTATCCCAGTCTTTGGCAGATCCTCCTTGTAATGGAAAGTAACCCAAATTCTCCCTAATTTGCATTTAGTACCTCTCTATCTGAGCCACCATGGGGCACCAAGGTACTTTTGCAGTCCCCTCACCCCACTCCTTGCTGTGCTCAAGGTGCCAGAGAGGGCCCTACACATCCTAAATTACCCTTTTTCCTGAGGTTTGCTCTTCCAGAGGCTGTGCTGGTGTCTTTGAAGGCATTTTGTCTACAACCAACCGGCGAAGAGCATCCTTTGTGCAAAGAGAGGCAGATTTCTCCAGGTCCAGAAGAAGTTTTTCCACAGTACAAACAGGCATGGGCTATAATTTATCAAGTGATGTTCCTGCAGGTTTGTTGTGAATTAATGCTGCCATTTGCTTTGAATATGGTTAAATGTACTTTAGAGGCATAACTTAATTGTTCTTTGTCCTCGAGCCTCTGCACTGCAGCCACTTTTATTAAGAAAAATATCAGGAATTACTAAGAATGTTAAAAAATTGCTTCTCACAGGAGCTGGGTCAGGTTCAAGAGTGAGTTTGTTGCACAACATTCTTTGCTCTCTTTCCCTACTATTTTGTTTTAACCATGTGTGAGCTATTTGCTACAGAAATCGAGCAGGGTTTGGATGATTTTCCTTCCCTCTAGGTAGATATTTCTCAAACTATCTCTTCCTTGTTTAAATTTCTTTTTATGTCAAATTAGAAGAAGTGTATGCAGTTATTGGGCAGGAGATTGGGCTTTCCCTCTATTTTTTGCTGAGGTTGGATTGTGGGGATGGTGTCTGTGGTGATAAGAGGATGCTGAGAGCTCTTATTGCAGTAGAAATATTAAAATAATCAAAAACTGGAAAGAATTAACTAGCAGCCATTTTACACCTCATTTTAGCTCTCAATGTGAGAGCTAAAACCAAGAGAGAATTTTCATGGCTTTATTTTGACACCACAGAAGGCAGAAAAGGGTTTTTGTGCCTCCAGCTTTGTCCCTGAGCTTCCAGCAGCCACCGCCCAGTCTAGGCTCTGGGATAAAGAAAAGGAAAGTGCAAATGATTGAGAATCCCAGAATCCAGACTGGTTTGGGTTGGAAGAGAACTTAAAGTTCATCTCATTCCACCCTCTGCCATAGGCAGGGACACCTTCCACTTGACCAGACTGCTGTGCACCCTGCCCAGATGAACTGGATGGATTATCAGATGGATAAATCATCCCATCTAATGGAGCTGGGTTGGTGGCTGGACTCGATGCCCTTGAAGGTCTCTTCCAACCTGGATGATTTTGTGACTCTGAGATTTCATTGTCCAGGGTGTTCAGTGTTTATCCACAATTCCATGCCCTGTGTCTTCCCTGAGAAAGCTGTGCTGTGAGTTTCTCATTAGACCCCCCAGACTATTTGTGTGTCTGATTATCACAAATTCACTTGAAATCCCTTCAATTTCTATTGACTAACTTTTTTTTCTCTACTCCCCTTCTACTACTGAAGATATCGTAGACTTAAAAACTCTGCAATAAATGGCTAATATTTCCTCAGTTAATTTTTGAGTTTTAGCTGTTCCATGTATAAACCTGCAATAAGAGGAACAGTAGAAAATAACTATTATTCAATTTATTGCTTGAATACAAAATGAGATATACGAGCCATTACCTTCCACATGGATAAAAATGTGGCTGAGTTGATTCTCTTTGTCTGGCCACGGTGCTCATCAGGAAACACTCAGTTATTTTTGGATGGCTACCCCAAATTCTTTGCTTTGGGAATTAGAGCTTTGAGAGAAACCTGAGTAGCTGTTTCATCCAGCAAGGGATATTTCTCCAGTAGGAGCACAATAAGCCCAGGACCTGCCTCTGGAATTGGTTGTTGCACTCAGTGGGCAGAGACAAGCTATGGGAAAAAAAAAAAGGAAAAAAACTTGGTTTGTGCCTTAAAACCTGAATTTAGCTCTTCCAGTAGTTAAACGGACCCTGATGCCTTATGCAACACTTTGCATTGCAAATATGTTATTTTGATTTATTTGGAGAGTGGAGTAGGACTGAAGGGGCCAGCAGTCTCTCTGCTGATTTTTGATGAGGTTAAAATTCAGTATCTGAAGTTCATTTTTATTACCAACTAATTTTCTGGCCAGGAAAATATCTGTAGAGAAAAATTAAATAATAAAACAACCTGGACAGCAAAAGAAAAAAAACCCAAAACAATACAAAACCCTTACAACTGACTAATAACCTTGCAAGATTAATGATAAATACATTAGCCTCCTTCAATATTTTTTGTCTTGGGATGTGTGATTTCCCAAGGACAAAATCAGTCAAAACTACTCTTGGCTTCCACGTTTTCCAGAGTTTTCCATGGAGTGAAGTGATTACATGGAATGCATATACTGAATTTATAGTTCAACTTGGTTTTACACAAACAAAACCTTGAGTGAGTGTTCTTAGCTTAAGAAAATTGGACCAAATTGCCGAATGGAAAATAAAATTCTTTGTGCATTTTTGCCTTTAATAAACAGAAATCTTTACCTAAGGGAGGAAGTGATCTGGATTTGGTGCAAATAATTAAATAAAACAGAGAAATTACTACACAAAGCATTATTTTTTATTTAAAAGGCAAATGGAAAACAAATGTCTAAGAAAGGCAGTGACCTTGCTTAGTGTTTCCCACTCAAACACTTAATTTTATACTGAAGAAACAGGATATTTATTGTCTTTTCTAATAAGTGATTTCAAGATGGAAATAATGTCACCAAAATCAGCACAATTAATTGCACAGACCTACAGTAAAAGCTACATTGGCTGCTAGGAGTTGCCCTTAAAATAGACATTTAGTTGTGAACATCACCAAAAATTTGCAGTTGGACTGAGGTTCATCCCAGATCTCTGCTGGGAACAGCCATCAGAACTGCAGGAATTTGGCTGTGATTGACACGAGACCACCCAACTGCATTAATTCCCCCCTAAAATAAATCGTGGAGGTTTCACTGATGTCCCTGGTGTGGAGACAATTCCTACCAGGAGAAGATCTGACCTGTGGAAAAGCTCTCTGTGATGTCAGTGACCTCATTGTAAAACAGATAATCAATGTTGGCATCTGAATTCCCACATTAGGAGGAATATGGAGAAGATGTAATGCAGCATTGAGCACATTTTGTTGTGCTTTTCTTCTGCTCCGTCTCTAACCTTATGCCAGAGGACCTCTCCCAAACAGGTGGCCAAAACTTCAAGGAACTCTCCTTATTTTTCCTAATGGATGTTTGACTTTAAGCTCACAGGGAAACCTTTTGAAGATGCACGAGCGAATTGTTCACTTAAAAGTGGGAACACTCCCCACCAAATCCAACAGGGACAGGTAATTTGATAGATGAGTTCACCTAAATGATACTAGCATGTTTCTTATCTCCCTGCCATCAGGTTAAGAGCTGTTGTGTATAACTTTCTTAACCTTAACCTCATCTCTTCATCTCTCGGGACTTCAGATTAGTACAAGGGATAAAGGAAAATCAATGCCAAGTTTGGTTCTGGTGAATGTTTATGTCTGTATGCAAAGGAGGAAGGGGGAGAGCTTGAAACCATCCCTTCCCAGTGAAAGATTTTAATTAAATTAGGTTTTAGAAATGTGGAGTGTGATCTTTGCAGTGTTTTGATTTTGCTGAAGATTACGACCAGGCTTGCCAAAACCAACGGCGAAGTCTCGCGTTTGTGAACTCGGCACACAGCGCCCATGAATCTGATACATCCCAAAGAAAGAGCCTGAGTGCTCCTGTTTACATTCCTAAAGTCTTTACAAACAAGGGGAACAATACCTGCTCTTTCCAGCTGACTGTGGTCGGGTTCCTGTGTACAGCACGAGTGACCTTTCCGAGCTGAGCAATCTTCAGACACTCAGCGCCCAGGGCTGTGAAAAGCCCGAGGTGTATCAGCTTACCAGGAGTTCATATTTTACACCACCACTGATTTTTACTGTATCCAGCTGCTGAATATCAAATGATGGAGTTTGGGCTGTAAAAGAAGACCTTTCTCTTATGTAGAGACAGATTCCTCTGGCTGCTGGGAAAACGTGGTTGTTGTGCGCAATCAAGCTGAAGTTTGTGCTGTCTCCTCTCTCGTTCCTCTTCATCTGTGCTTAGCCTGTTCTCTGGATCCCTTTCCTCACCAAAGACATCTTCATGTCTGTGAAGAGAGAGGTAGCAGGTGTAGCACCTCTGGATTGTGTCCAGATGGATCTGGAGTATCCCCAGGGAGGAGCCCCCAGAACCTCTCTGGTCTCAGGTCTCAGCTCAGGGCTGGGCACTGCCCAGGGCAGAAGTTGTGCCTCCTGGGCAGGGGAATTTCTGGGCTCAGTCCCTGCCTGTGGCTCTGGTGCCATTGCTGGGCCCTGCTCAGAGTCCAGCCTGCACCCAGGGACACCCAGGGACACCCAGGGACACCCAGGGACACCCAGGGACACCCAAGGACACCCAGGGCTGAGGCTCCTCTCACTGGGGCTCCTCTCCAGGCTGAGCAGCCCCAGCTCCCCCAGCCTTTCCTGGGCATGGAGATGCTCCAATCCTTTTGTTCTCCACAGGACTTGGAGATGTGGCACCTTTAACACATCCAGTGAGTTCTTTTTTTAGAATCCTGAAGGCTGGAAGATAACTTCAAGATCAACTCTTTTTATCCAGCTCCAAACCATTGTAAATGTGTGCACAGACCCTGTCACAGCTCAGCCTCTTCTTCCCTGCTGCTCCTGGCCTTGGTGGCCCACAGCAACTTCTGTTAAGGAGGGTTTTGTACATTCCCAGGGAAAAAGCCTCGAGGTCATTTGAATTTAGATGGTTTGAACACATAAAGGCAGCACATCTCAGTGCAATGATGATCTTGGGTGAGGATCTGTTTTTCTTGAGCTTGTGGGGAATACAGCAAAGTGGTGGAGGAAAATAACTGCTTGAAAAAGGTCTTTTAGCCCCTTGAACAGGGAAGGATTATGCAGGGAAGGACCAATAAATCAGGCATTCAATGGGAATTCATTAGCTTGTTTTTGGGATAGCACTGGCTCTTACCAAACACATTTTGCTTTCACTGTAAAGCTTTCCTACTCCAAATGCCCTGTGGTAAATCCTGCCATGCAAATAAGGATCACATCTTCATTTTCATAGAGTAATGGGCTTTTTCCATAGAAGACACCTGAAAAAGAAGGCTTTTGCTGTGTAAGCTTAATTTTAGTGTATTGATGGATCTTCTGGAAACAGAAGTCAGAACTACAGCCAAGTTTGCAGCTTGGCTCAGAGTTTCTTTTTGCTAAAAGAAACATGAAAACAAACATAGAAAATGTGCAATCTAGATTCTGTCATAGAATTCAGATACACAGCTGTTACAGAGAGATAATTAATATTTCAGGCTATCAGTGAGGGCTGTTCTGCCTCTCCAAACCTGAGTGTTACTGGTTGGGGGGAGCCAGATAATGACAGAAACATCCTGTGAGATTGTAACCCAAGCGTTCTGGTGGTTGAACTTGAGGAAAGGGCACATATTATCAGCTGCATTTTGTTCTCAATTCACTCCAGGAGGCAGTGAGAAAAGTGGTCTAAAAGGGAGCGATCAATAATTTGTATAGTGAACACAGTGTGCCGTTAAGAGGTCTAATCTTCAGATCTCTTCAAACATCAGGTGAGACAGCAGAGCCACGACTACCGAGGAGGAAGCAACCTGAGGTGCAATTCATGAGAACAAAGGCCAGGTCACAGAGCCTGGCTGGTCATTTGTAGAGAGTTCGTTACAGGAACAGCTCGTGTAGGAAGGAATTGATCCAGCCACAGAGCCACGGACACCTTCTGTGGGGTATTTGCTCCTGTGAGCCCTCCTGCAGTCCAGTTTTGGGTTGCAGATCAGAACTAGAGGTTTCCAGCTCCTGAAGCTGCTGATTGCCTTTTCCAGCTTGCTGGAGTCCCTGAAGTGCTAAAAAGAGCTGCTTGGAGGATATTCATAAAATCAGAATATCCTGAGGTGAAGGGAACCCTCAGGGATCATCGAGTCCAGCTCCTGGTCCTGCTCAGGACACCCCAACAATCCCACCCTGTAGCTGGGATTGTTTTCCAAGCTCTTCTCCGACTCTGGCAGGTTTGTGCCATAACCAATTCCTTGGGGAACCTGTTCCAGCGCCCAACCACCCACTGGGGAAAGAATATTCTGCCAACAAATGACCTCAATCAACCAAAAAGAGGCACTTTTGGTATTTGAAAGAAAAGCACAAGGCAGTAATTCCCGTGTCAGTGTTTTCACAACAGGACAAAGAAATAAAGTTCCTTGGTGTCACAAGGTAAGAGACACCAGTTCAGCTCTGAAGGTTGAACTAGGCTTTGCCATTCTTAATTAATCTGTTAAAAAATTTCACAGAATCATGGACTCATCGGGCTCCACCAGGCCAGGAAGGGCTCTTGGAATCACTGAAGGTGTAACGTGAACCATAAGATTTCCCAGAATTGCAGAATCTATTTGAATGGAATTAGAATTTAATTTAATTAAGTTAATCTTTTAGAGGGAAAACTTAATCTCAGTTTCAAACCAATGGGTTCAATTCTGTGAGGGAATAGTCTAGAGAAGAATTTTTCTTGAGCAAAGGACTAAGTAACTTGAATAGCAATGATATTGCCTCGGCCTCCTTGTGCTATTTAAGTGGTGATTAGGTCTGAACTTGACTTTTAAAGCAAAAATACACTTCCAGGGGTGACTCCCTGAGTGAGAAGAGCTTTCAGTACTGTAGGTCTGAGTAGATTAACAGACTGTCTATAAAATAAGGGAAGAAAATAAGAAGGGAAAGAGGAAAAAGCCAAGGAGAGAGTAAAACTTGGAATTGGAAAAACAATTCCTGTTCCAGATGAAACATTTCATTATGTATGATGGGTTTAGAGGCAGTTTGCCCGATGACTTTGTATTTAACAAGGCATTGTGTGAAACATGGCATTGTTCCTTACAGGAAATAAAGAACAAGAAATCTCCTTATTTCTTCCATACTCGTGTTGAAAGGGCTATGAAGTTGTGATGGGGAAGTAATCACTCCAAAGCACAGCAACCTCGAGGTATTTCCTTTTGGAGCTGTGCAGCTTTATCTAAAAATGAGGCTGCTTGGGCTGGGAGGATGTTCTGACTCCCACAAATTGAGCCTGGGTTTACTTATTTATTTTTTTTTAATGCAAGTTTTTTATTAAGTATCTTTAGCGCACTGACATAATTCAAACTTTTGCTTAGAGGGAGGTTTTAACACCCCTCTGGGGAGAGCTTGGGTCAAAACCTGAAAGTGCTGAGTATCTGCTACCACATCCAAATTCACACTTCTCACTTTCTGTGCTTTGCTCCAGAAGTTTTATGCTTGACCCTTCTCACTGTCATATTCCATTGCTAACACAGCTGGACTGAATGCAGAAAACAAAATCCCAGATTATTCTGAGTTGGAAGGGACCCAGAAAGATCATCAAAGTCCAGCTCCTGAAAATCCTACAAGACCTGTGGAATGGTGGAGGAATTGTGGACTTGGCTGAGCAAACAGACAAAGAGAGGCTGTCCTAAACTTTGGGCTCTTGGGCTGAGGGTGGCCAATGTCACCAGCTGAGGGGTGTCCTGAGTGTCTCATATCCTGAATATCTCATATCCTGAATAACTCATACCCTGAGTCCTGAATTCTACTGTTCAGTGTGAGGAAACACCTCACTGACAGGTTCAAAGAAGATATCCCCCAAAATGATGTTTTTCTAGAAATTACTTGTTTGTGGTTTTGTTTAGTCAAAACTTGAGCAGTCTGTGAATAATTCCTCATTCTCCGCTGGGCTTGGTCTCCACCTGCTCCTGAGATGCTCTTTCAGGCAGTAAAACAGGGCAGGAGCTTTACAGGAGGGCAGGCAAAGAACTGATGGGAGTTTTCACTTCATTTTTCATCCCTTTTTCTTTTCCCGTTACTGAAGGGGTTTTCTTATTATTAATAATATTTGGGGTTTTTTATTAATCATTGACAAGACTTTTCTACATTTTTCTGTCCACTTTGGTCCAAAATTTGGTGTTTGCACTTTGTTGCTGTGCTTCCCTTGTGCTGGCTGCATCGCACAGAGCATTTGGAGAGCAAAGTTTGTTGAAGAGGGAGCCTGAAACAGCTGCCAGGGCTGACAACTGAAAGGCACAAGTGGGGACAAAGCAGAGCAGACGGAGCCATGTGGGAACATTAACACTTGGGAGGGACTCTCTTCCTCCCTCCCATCGCTCTGGAGAAGGGAAAGAAGCTGGGTCTTTGTCCAAAAAAACACTTAAGCATTTGCGCGACCTTAAAACATGGGAAAAGATTCATCCATTCCTATGGTTTTCTGTTATTTGGATGTGCATTTAAGGGGATAAATGTTCATCTCTTTCATCCTGTAGTTAAGGAAGATGAACTGTGTTTTTCACTCCCTGAAAATACGAAAATCTGTCTGTTATGTCACAGCTGTGCCAGCAGATTTCCAGGAAACCGAAGGCAGTGTGTTTGTGTTTAGTATTCGGGAGGTTGCACCACCCCTCGATTAGCAGGGAAAGTTATCACGTGGAAAAAGTGTGCAGAGATTGTTTTAATCTCACCTTGCACCGGATTGAGAAAGGAGAAGGATTAAAGTGTTTTAACCATAAAGCTTGGCAGCAATTGTGGAGAGCAAAAATGAAAATAGTTTAAGAGAACAGTGCAGGCAATAACTCACTTGGGGGGTCGGCAGAGGACCAGAAGAAGTGGCCAGACTGACATTGCTTGGTTTTATTAACTCATCCATAATTAGCCCATAGCTTAGATACAATTTAGCTTGTGCCATATGGGCTAATATAGTGCTGAAAGTTACCCCCCATGCAGGTGACAGTCTGTCACACTGAAGGAAGATTAGCATAAAACAAACAACAATGCACCCTTAATGACAGTGGCACCATTTGCCACACCATACTTGGGGATGGGGAAGCACGGCCATTATAACCCAATCTTCAAGATTTTATTAAGTAGAAATAAAAGCAATGTGCACACAGACCCCCTCCCTTATAGCCCAGTGAATCCTTCCTTCAGCTCTCAGGCAAACCCGTTGTGTATTTGGGTTTTTTAAAAATATATTAATTTTTTTTAATGCTAAAAATACCTAATGTAGGTATTTATTCACAGCTTTGCTGGTATTCCTTGGAACAGTGTGTAGAATTAGCTGTTCTAAGTAAAATGTGTTGGGCGAATGCATCCTCGTGGTTTGTGCCTTGATAAAGGTGGAACAGAATTGTTCTTAAACTGAAATGAAAATGAGAACACTCCACTCTATGTGCTCATCAACTCAATTAGAACTTTTTAGAGTAGATATGAATCTAACAATGGTGTAACTGCAGGCAGCACGTGTTGTGTGAGGAGCATTTATCCTACAAAGAAAGCGAGCCACTGTCTTTGGTGGTTCCCCCTTTTTTAGTGGAATTGCTCCATTAAAATGATCCCCACGCGTTGTTGATCGGTCCTGCATTTATGATAATTTGCCTACGTATTGCCAATATTTTCCTTTTTAAATCAAGGAGGAAATTTGGTGCCAGAGCCTTCCCCAAACTGTGCTGAGCCCCTGACACAAAGCAGCAGAAGCCATTAGCATTCTCAGTTAAGGCTGATCAGTCGTGCTGTTGAACCATTTCTTCTCTTCCTCCCAACATATTTGCTTTCCTGTATTTCCCAGATAAAAGGGGAGCTCCCCCTCCCCTAAGTTTTCCAGACTTTTCTTTTGAAAGGCAGCCTGCTCATTTTAAATATTTTAAATGAAATGAGTTTTGCTATGCAGACAGGAGCTGGCTTTTTTTTTTTCCTCCCAGCTCCCATCGGCTATTTATGTGACTCCATGGTTTTCAAATGGTATAATGCTGGAGGATGCCAAATGTCCTGCCATTTAATAACCAGTAGCATACAGAGCTCTTTTCAAAATGCCACTGCTCTGAGCATCTGTTGTTATTAAGTAAGATGATCAAATTTTGTGCAGGACTTCAATTTTGCTTTTCACATCACTTATAGAGCAAGAATAATATGCAGTCTGTGTATAGAACTAATGTGTTGGGCTCATTGAGCCAATTGCTGGGTTTTGTGTTCTGCTTTATTGCAGACTGTAAAATAAACTTTGGCCTTTTTTTAATAAATGTTATAAAAATGCTCTGTGAATCAGGAGAGTGTCAGCAATTAAAGCCATTTAACATCATAATAATTAAAAATGCAATACTCCAGCATAGTCAGCGCTGGTTCACATAAAAAGCCACATTGTTGGTCCTTAATAATTACATTATTTGACAGACACGCTAAAGAAGAGGGAAAGGTGCACGTTGTTAGGATCAGATGAGCAACTAATCCTTATTGTTCCTGGAAATCGCTGTAGCATCCTTTGCTCTCCCTGTTTGCAGCTAACAGATGTGCAGGAATGTCCTGGGCTCCGCAGCGCTTTTCTCTGCAGCAGAATCTGACTGACAGCACCACCACCAGGGAACAGCTGGGCCCAGGCACATCCCATTCTGCTGGTCGGGAGAGAGGCTGATTAGGCTATGGAGTACCTAATTGGGTAAGATGCCCCTCATTTTCCAGCGATAAAATTCAGAGAGTGTAGAGCAGAGCAGAGCGGCCGGGCTGGGAAGAGCCGTATGTTTGTCCCGCAGCACAACTGGACCTTTCAAACGAGCGAGGTTTTTACAGCTGTGGTTTGGGGCTGTGCCCGAGCTCGCAGCCTCGTGCAGGGCCAAATTTCTGAGAAGAGATTTAACTCAGGCATAATAACATTTAAATTACACCCCTGCACCTCAGCCCGTTCCCCCTGCTTTTCCTAAATCCGCAAAGGCAGAAGGGCGGCTTTCCCCACAGCGCTCATTTTTGTCATGGAAAAATGAAGCAAAAGGGGGAAAAAAAGCACAGATTTACAGATTTAGGGTTTTTTTTTCCATGAATATTGGAGGTGTGGGATTGTCCCCCAGTTTAATTGCATTATCCCCCAGTTAATTGCATTGTAGGTGCTTTAGAACCAAGGTCATCTTCAGCTGAGACAGAGAATTTTTGGTTGCAGGATTGTGGATCCTCACATATCCTAAAGGGAATGGGGCCTAAAGAGGTTTTGGAGGAGCATCCTCATCTGACCTGTGGAAATCCTGGAAAACAGAGAGTGAAAATTGATTTTAAACATCCTGAGAAGACAATTAGTTTTCTCTATTTTCCTGGAATGTCCAAGAGCTGGCTCTGTTCCTCTGTCTGTCTCTGGAAATACCCCTAGGCTTTTTTTTTTTTTTTTTTTTTTTTTTTTTTTTTTTTTTTTTTTGTTTACTCCAGCTTAAAGCCTGTTAAGATTTGGTCTTTTTACTTTATTTATTTCAGACACCCCAAGTTTGGGCTGTAGCAATGGGGACTCAGATGGTTGAGTGTCCTTTCAATAAGAAGTGCTAAGAGGAACTTCCAACCAGATCTTACAAGGCTTTGTATCAAGTACCAGTGATACTGGGAATATTCTCAAGTAAAATAAAGTCAGCTGGCATGAAAATCTAATTTATCTGATTTCTCTTTTATAAAACATGCAGATATGGTTCTTGGGGACGTGGTTTAGTGGTGGATTAATGGCTGGACTTGATGATCTTAGAGGTATTTTCCTTAATGATTCTATGATTTTCTGATTTTTTCCTTCACCTTGTATATTCTGAATTGATTTTAGTCACCTGTTGCAGGTAGTATTTGCTGTTCTCCAGGGAAACCAGAGATTCAGCATACAAGTTTGGGATAACTGAAATAATGCAAATTTGGGAAGTTCACAATCTGTGAGTTAAATAATGTCGAAACTATTCTAAAGCCAAACAAATCAAAAAGTTCCTGAGGACTTGGTGAGTTGTTTTTTACATCTTCACAGGTGTTTTCTGCAGGATCTTTGTCAGATTTGTTCTTCCCAAGGTCTGGAGTGATGGGATGAGCACATCCAGGGTCCAGCAGCAATGTCTCCAGTGGTTTTGGGGCAAAGGAGCAGTGGTGCATCCCCAAAACCTCTTACAGGTATTTCAAAAGCAGTGAAAGCACCTGACAGGCCAGAGCCCCACAAAAACCTCTCCCCCTTGGATGTAATTTGTATATGAGCAACTATTTCAGTTCAAATATCAACCTTAGATCTTAAACAGATTATAATTTTGGAAGGAAACAGCCATAATTGCAGGACAGGAGGGGATTTGAGTTGCAGTTCTGGACTTGAGTCTTGAGCACCTGAAGAGTCTTTAGGTGAAAGTATAAAAGAAGCACATTATCTCCTGATTAACCTGAATCAAATAATGGAAATGGAATTCCATCTGCCATCAAAATCATAAATAATAACTACATTATTAAATCAATGAACTGAGTACAACAATGAATTTTAGATCTTATGCTTTGATTAGAGGCAGCTCTTTCTTTGGGACATATTAAACCATATTCACAGCACATTCCATTTGGGTTTCCTAATAGGTGATCTGTTTCTTTTTCAGGAAGTTCACATGAAGTTTCTGAACCTCCACTTTGCCCCCTGGGGAAAAGCAGCCCGGAAATAAGGTGAAAGTGTTCTGAAAGAAATGAGGAAATCTCAAAAGGAAAAAAAAAATCTCGCACATTATAGAAATCCTGGTAAATAAAACATAACCAAGGAGCAGCATGGGAAGCATTTAACCCAGTGCACTCCAGTTTTGCTGTGCTGCCAGCACAGAGAATGAGGGATGTCAGGGAGGATGGGTCTGTGTGTTAGTGACATCAAATTCCATAGGAATGTTAATGATCAACAATAAAATAACAGACAACATATTGCAGCAGGGAGAAAGGATAAAATCAGTGGAAGTTGAGGCTTTCATGGCAGCTGATCCTGTATATGGATTAAAAGTAATGTTTCAGTAAGAAAAGTAACACAAATTCTTTGAAGGTTCAGTTTTGGAAAGCTGAGGCAGCTCGAGAAACTTCTGCTGTACAATTCTGCATTTGTACGGCCAATGAAATTCCAGAAGCTCCTTTGGTCTACAAGAGACCTGAAAGAGAATTTTATTTTCTTGATTTATGCTTTGGAATATCAGTAGGACCAGACCCAGGGGTCCCTTGGGAGACCTGCTCTGATGAGACCAAACTGGACCCTGCTGCACCTTTTGAGTTTCTTCCAAGAGTGTTTACAAAATCAAAGTTTTTTGTCTCAGATTTGAAAAATGACATTTCCATCCTAGTCCATGACCTCTGCCTTGAAACTCAATGGGCCATCAAGGAGGTGAGGAGTTCCTGTAAATGTGAAGAACCTAAAAACCCATCCCATTCCACCCCCTGCCATGGGCAGGGACACCTTCCACTATCTCAGGTTGCTCCACGCCCTGTCCAGCCTGGCCTTGGGCACTTCCAGGGATGGGACAGCCTCAACTTTTCCCTGCTTGGCTTGCCTCCACCATTCTGGTGTCCTCCTGCTGTTCTTGCCAACAGGGAAACCCCAGAATCCTCCAGCCCTTTGTACCTCTCCGTAGCTTGCACAAATCCCCTGAGTGTTCATGTTCACCATGAACTTCTGTACCTCTTGTAAATTATTTTTTTGCCCATTGTCAAGATTTGGAAATGATTTATTGGTGCAGTTTTTGCAGCAGGACTGAAGCCTCTGTGGCCTCTCTAGTGAAATTCCATACAGACTTGTCTTGGCCTGCTCAAAACCCACAGCTCTTGGCGTTCCTACCTCGGCTGGGTTTTTATGAACTGCTTCAGTAAAGCTGATATTTTTAAATATGATTTTTCACAGACTCATAGAATTCCCATCAGGATCATCCAGTCCAGCTCCTGGCTCTGTACTGACACCCCAAAATCCCAGCCTGGATTCACTCCTGGAGCTCTGGCAGCCCTGGGGCTGTGCCCATTCCCTGGGGAGCCTGGGCAGTGCCAGCACCCTCTGGGGGAAGAACCTTTCCCTGATATCCACCCTAGACCTGCCTACAAAAATATTTAAATTAGACATGTACAGTTACACTTGTAATCAGAATTTGTCCCACTCCTTCATTGCAAAGCTGCAGAAGGAATAGGACGAGCATTTTCTTGGTTCACCATGGAAATGGATCTGCTTTTAAAAAGGGATTTTGGCTGCTTTTTGGGCATCTCTTGCTTGCAAGAACTTCCCTCTAAATTGCTCCTGTAGCCAGCGCTGGTTCCTGCTATTCCTTCCCCACCAGGCACTAATCCTTCAGCTCCCATTCCCCTTCTCCCACAGCCAGTTTCATAAGTAGTGACAGGCTGGCTGGATTTAGAGGACATGAGAAATCTTGACATTCAACTTGTCAACATTCCTGTCACTGAGCCTCTGTTCCCATGACTTATTTTTTAATGCAAATCAGAAGATGATTAGCTGTTTTCTCTCCTCATTGTGTTTATTTTTGCTTGTTCTTTGGGCTGTTTTTCATGCCTCGTCTTGGCTGAATTCTCTCCCATTTTTCTCCCTTCCTGTGCGTTTCTGCTCTTGCTCTGTTCTCTGCCCTTTGTTCTCAGCCACTGTTTCCCCCCCTTTTCCCTTCTGTGCCTCTCTTACATATTTTGTGGTGCTCTATCATCTCTGTTCTTTGTCTTTACTTTTCTTTGTCTTTTCATTTTGCCTATCTTTGTTCTGTGTCCTCTTTGGTGTCTCCCTCTTCTTTGTCTTCTCTTTTTCCTTGTTCTTTCTTTTCCTCTGTCTGTCTCTTTTTATGATTCCCTTTTATCTTCGTTGTGTTCTGAGTAGGTTTGTCTTGATCTTTGTCTTTGCAGAGAACGTGCTCAAAGGAAGACAAAACACGCCATTCAAACAGAAATTGCTTATTAATTATAACATGGACACACTGCAGAAACCCAAGCCTCCCACAAAGCCAGCAAACCAACTCATGGGAATTTTCAGGCTATCCTGTATTTTTCTGGGCACCTGGGCTGCTCACAAGGCCCTGAGGTTGAGCACCCAGCACCTAAACCCCATCCTATTCCACTTTCCTGTCTCTGACTCTCAGCCCAAAAATCCATCCTAAATTTTTATCACTGACCCATGAGGACTTGGGTGCAAAATAACCAAAGTGTGGTATCTGGTTATGCAGCAGCTATGAGTAAAAATGTGTGTTTTGGTCTCCAATATGGAATCCACACAACCTCCATGTCCCAAGTGCTCCCCTTCCTCCTGTGGTGAGGGGTATAATTTACTGCAGATGTCTCTGACCTACATCATCAGCTCCAAGTTATCAGTTGCTGCTAGAAGGAATGGTTTAATTTACTAACCAGCTCTGCTGGGAATGGGTATCTGCTGCAGCCATGTGAAAGGCAGGATTTTGTGGTGCTCCTGGTGCACAGCCCTGAGTTATTGTTGTCAATTCTTTCATATTTTGAAAACAAAACATCTTAAAAATGTGGAAACAGAAAAATCACAGGCGGAGGTATTTTGGTAAAGGAAGTTCTTTTTTGGTCCTGAAATAAATCTTGCTGTGATCTCTTTGAGCTTTGAAAAGATTAGTATGATCTCAAAGTTTAAGCTCAGAAAAGAAAAGTTCACATTAAAAAAAAAAAGTTTAGCTTTTTGTTCATTTTCCCACCCATTTCTCCCCTCTAATAATTCATGGAAATCTCTCTGTATGTGTGATATTTGATTAATCCTCATTAAAGCCTTGGCTGAAAAACAAACCCCAGATCTTGGAGTTTGCCCTGCTGCAGCTTTCACCTTCTTTACTTTTGCTTCCTTCATTTCCTTGTCCTCAGGAGGGTCCTGAGAGCCACGTCAGGTTGTTAAAGTGCAGAATGGATCAGCTGGGGTAAATTCCCCAAGGGAAGAGGGGCTGGGGGCTCTGAGGACCCTGCTGCAGCCTGTGCTGGGTCACCATTTCCAGGGAATTCAAGGGAGCTTCCCTGCCCTGCCTGCCTTTCCAGGCTGCTTCTCTCTGCCCGTACCTTTGCTGTTAAATTGTCGCTCTCCTGGCCAGGCTGTGGTGTATAAATAGAAATCTCATATCTTTCACCTGCTGTGCTCTGGGGAAGCCCCAGCACACCCAGCACATCACAGAGCTCTGCAAACCGGCTGTAGGACCCGGCCACAATATTGCAACAAATAACTCGGCTCTGATGTGAATTGTCCTGGAACTGGGAAATGCTGCAGGTTCCCCAGAGGCTGCGGATTGAGCCAAGCCCAGGTTGGGTTCTTTGTGCTGCCTCCTCCCCATCACTACCAGCATCCCTCGCTGTGGTGGTGGATACAGAAGTGGGATGGGGTCTCTTCCCATCTCCTCCTGTTGAGGTTTGGGCACGGAGCTGCTGGGGAAGGGCTGTGGGGATCAGGAGGTTCTCCCATCAGTGTGTGACAGCTCCCATCCCCTACAAGCTGAAGGGATGTTCCCCTGCTGGTCCTGGCACGTGTATTTTTGAGGAAGCACAGGTGATTTCCCATTCTGCATAAATATGCAGGAATTACAGGTTTCCCAGGCTAGATATTTTTTGTCTTAATAATGTTGATTTAAATTTTACTTAAATATTAATAAAGTGATTTAAGACCAGGCCATTTAGGCCAAATGTACATTAAAATTCCCCTTCTATTTTCCCTCTTTTTAAATCCTCCTCCTTCAGTTTATTCCCTAAGGGAGGGTTTGGTTCCTGAACTCATTGTGAGATCTTCAAACACATAATAAGAATTAATCACCATTAGTCCTCTATTTTAACAGCTGCTTCCTACCCCCCGAACCAGTACAGCTGCAAACTTCCCTCCCTCCGCCGACACCGTAATCCCATTACAGCTGCAAACTTCCACACGGGGAAAAAAAATGGAAAACAAAACAGGTTTAAGCTGATTTTGAAACAACTCACATTTCTTAATTGCTGAGGTCTGGGTGGGAAGTGGGTGATGCAGCTCCTGGCTGGTGGGAGCTGGAGGAGCATTGTCCTTCCCCAGCGTGGAGTCACCGCGCTGGGCGTCACCACAGGAGGTGCAGACCCCACCCCAATGCAAACCCAGCCATTTGCATCAACCCCTGTTTGTGTCCTCACCTTGCTAGGAAAACAAGTATGATTTATTTATTAATGATGAGAAGATATTTGCCTGCCTGTGGAAATTTTCCTGTTCCTCCTTGTACTTTCTCCATTCTGCCCTTAGATTGTAATTATTTTATTTTTCTACTTTTTAGCATTAAGGTTTGAGATAGATAATTATTTTGCTTAATAGTAAATTTCACTGCAACGTGCCCAGAGGGATCAGAAATAAAAGGTATTTAAAAATCTACCATGTTAGAAAAGTAAAATAATTTCAGCTAATGAGATTATCAAGGATAATCGGTTTACAAAGGCCCATTACGCGACAGATTCATTGATGTCTTAAAACAGAAAAGAAGAATCCTATTTATTTTTTGAAATGGTGTAGAATAAATTGCTTTTCAGAATGTAAAAGGCTGGTTTTCATATATTTTTTTTAAATGTGATGATTTCTGCAGCCCCATCTGCTGTTCAGTTTCAGAAGTAGCCTGAGGAAGATTTGGTGAAAAGCGCATTTTTCTGAGGAGAATTGGTGATAGGTGACACTTGACTTGTGGATTTGACTGAATATCAGAAGGAAGGGCTTCATCTCTTTCAGAATTTGTGGGAAGAAGTTGAAGGAGTGGAATGGAAATTCCCACTTTCATTCATGCATGACTGAGGATGTGCTGTGGAGAAGGAGAAGGAGAAGGAGAAGGAGAAGGAGAAGGAGAAGGAGAAGGAGAAGGAGAAGGAGAAGGAGAAGGAGAAGGAGAAGGAGAAGGAGAAGGAGAAGGAGAAGGAGAAGGAGAAGGAGAAGGAGAAGGATGAGGAGGAGGAGTAGAGGTCAGTGTTGGTGGTTGCTCCTGCTGGAGTAACCATGGACACCCTACTAATGCAGCTGTTTCCCTATCCCAGCAAGCTCAAATGGCTCCAGGAGAAATGGGGTGGGATGCTCCAGGAGAAGACAGGTCATTCCAAGGCCCACATCTCTGCAGGGTACAGAGAAGGACCATTTTAGAAGTATGAAATTTCACAGGGACATTTTATTTCCATTTTCCCCCTGAATTCCTTAGGAGATGTGTGTTACACACTGGCTTTGCCTGCTTGCAGAGCTAGAAGTGTTGATTTGGCCCGAGAAGAGTTGAAGGATGCTCCAATGCTACCACAGTCTTGTAACACTCAAGCCAGGCCCTTATAAATGAACAAAAATCATTAGATGCTTTGTTACATAAATTAAAATTCATGTGTAGAAAGCTGCAGCATTGAAAAAAAAAATGAAGCAAAACTATCCTAATATCAATTCTATCTGTTGTGGTTTATTGTTTAGACCATATCTTGAATGTGCCTGGTGGGGCTTGGACACGGAGTCTCTTCCAGGACTTTTGCTCCATGATGATGTGGAAGGTGACTCTTCAGCAAGTAACACCAAATGATTTCAGACTTGTATAAATAATACACATGTTCTGTCTCCTGTGATGGAATGATGAATAGCATTGAGCGTGATTGATTTGCCGACCCGCGGCGGGGGCTGGAACAGTCTGCACTGTCCTTGGATACCTCAGACTGGTCCTGCCTCTCCCACAGCTTTGTTTCCCATGGGAGTGGGGTTCTCCAGCCCCATGTGAATGCCAAGTCTTGGCTTGGCCATTGAGAGGGACGATGGGGACACACAGATTGGGCTCATTCTCACCACGGTGTCCTCTGCCTGTGCCTGCCTCACACATGGAGACTTAGTCCCCCGAAAATGTGACTTTTGTACAATCTCTTCTGCTGCAGCTCAATCCTCTGCTTAAAAGGATCCCTCTCTTCTTTTTTTCTTTTAATATTTAGCAGAAAATAATTCTGCAATGAGCTTTATTAAAGCAGCAGGATAGATTAAAAAATGAAATATGTTTAGCAAGATTTGGGGGGAAGGCTGGAGTAATTAATTTTCAATAATACCTGGCATTTCCAGAACTCCTTTCATCCCAAGATCACCAAACAGTTTACAGACATTAATTAATTAAAGCATTATGATGCCCCAGTGTGGGGCCATTGCCTGCATGTCTGACTCAGACAAACTCCCTCCAATTCCCCGGACAGCCAAGCAGTATCCGCTCCTCTGCCTGCACCAGGGCTATTCCTCTGAGCAAATACTGCTCAGCTTTCCCAAGGTTTGCACTCTGTGGCCCTATGTAAATATTTTCCAATAAGTTCGATTATTTGTCTTTTATTCTCTATCAGGAAAACCCCAAATATCTCCGTAATAAAATCTCCAGCGCGTGTTTACATGAGGGCAGTTCGGATGATTAGTTTCTGATTCAGCTGCCCATTAAAACATCCCCGCTCCTGGAAAACTCCCTTTGCAGGCTGGGAGCTGGACATGCATTTTAAACTTGGACCTTGGGGTGGGTGCAGAAGTCACATGGGAAAAGAGGAGAGGGGTGCAAACAACATCACATTCCTGGAAACCCCCTGGGAAGTGTAAGTTGGGTGAAATCTCATGAAAGCTGTGGATTGTCCAAACTTTCTCCAGTCCGATGATTTGATTCATGAACGTGTAAATAGATAGATAGCTAGATCCATCACAGGGATCCCTGGGGAGCCATGGAAAGGTGTTTGTGATTGGAAAAATATTATAAAAGAGCTCACGTATAGCCAATAGTTGGGCAGTTTTGTAGTGCCGAGATAAATAGGAAAGAAATGACATTTCATGATCGCATTTTTAAAGGACGTTGGAAGTTACCAAAGCAGGAGAAATGGATGTGCTGGAGTGATGGAGCTGCATTCCCATGTGGCAGTGCTGCCATTTGGGCCCTGAGCCCCTCACCCCACAGCATTCATGTGGCACTGCTTTCATGGGAATCACAGAATTGTTAAGATGGGAAAGGATCACCAAGGCCAGCCTGTGCCTGGTCCCCACCTTGTCACCCAGCCCAGAGCACTGAGTGCCACATCCAGCTGTTCCTTGGACTCCACCACCTCCCTGAGCAGCCCATTCCAATGCCTGGCCACCCTTTCCATGAAGAATTCTTGCTGGTGTTAAAGCTGAAGCCCCTCTGAACGACTGTACCTTGATGCTTGACCCCACCTTGGCTGCGGGATGGGTGATTCACTTGGCCTAAGACCTTCCAGTTTAGTTGGGATATTCAAAACCAGGATGAGCCTTGAGGGATGTATAATAGTGAGTTAAAAAATAAAAAACAACAAAAAAATGGTGGTTTGTTTGTTTGTTTGTTTGTTTGTTGGATTGGCTGTTTTCTCAAACCCAAATGAAAACCAGTATGAAAATAAAAATTGCCTTTCATTATCTGTGGTCTGACCATGGTTTTTCCTGGTTAGGTTGGCCAGCTCCAAGTTTCCCTTTATTCCAACTTGGAACCATGGTGGAGAAGAGACACTGAACATGAGCAGGAGGCACATGGAGCCACATCCCCAGTGCCACCATGAACCCATGTCCCGAGACATTCCTGTCATCTGTCACCTCAACCCATCCATCCACCAGCCTGCAAAGAGAAATGTCAGGGTGTGCTGGGGAAGGCGGCACCCATGGAGGAACCTCTGGTTTGGGAAGGAGGCAGCTGGGAATGCTGCCCTCCTCCCTGCTTGTTTACCCTATGGCAAGTGCATCTTTGGGGAGCGCTGTGACTCCGAGATATGAGAAGAAATTCTTCAGTAAACACAAATGACATTTGGCATATAAATAAGTTAGGGAATACTCCTGCACAAGCAGTGCAGGTCAACAGTGATCTTTTATCTCCTGGAGTAGAGTCGGCTCCTTTGGAAATGGAAAAAAGTGCAAAGTGTTTGTGGAAGTGGTGGTGGAACGGAGAATCCTGGTCCTGGTCCAGAGTGAGGGGCTTCACTACTCAGCCCTATTGGTTCTGGCAAACTCCAGGGTGTGTCAGATGGATTTCTCCACAACTTTCTTTTTTTTTAAATTATTTTTCTTAAAATTTTTAAAATTTTCTCTTAATTTTAAAATTACCTAATTTTTTATTATTTTCTCTTTTTTTTTTCCTCTTCTTTTTAGTTTTATTTTTTTAATTTTTCTCTCTTTTTTTCCCTCCTCTTTTCTTAAAAAAAAAAAAAGATTAATGTATAACAGAGCCCTTTGGAGAGTAAATACTGATTTGTAATAAGACAGTAAACAAATAACAGGGGAACAGGCGTGGAGCCTGTATATCCATACCTCCATAAAATCCTTTGCATCCAGACATGCGCACCCGTGTTCTTATTGTGTAGGTTTAGCTGAGGGGATTTACCTCCTTTTTAATATTTTTGAAGGCTGCTTTATGATCCTGTTGACCTGCTATTAGCAAAAGCTTAGCTTTCAACAAAGGTAATTAAATTATAAAATCACTGCTGCAATCATCAAACTACTCATAAAACAAGAAATGAAAAAAAAAAAATACCCTGAAATAAAAATCTTGCAGGCTTTTCTCCTCATGTAATATTGCTCCCTGATGTTAATTACATTTAAATGGGAGAGTACTATTTTGGTATCATTCATACGCCTCCAAAAGTACTTTCCAGTTTATCATACCTGTCAACCCCAGTGCATCACAGGCTAATACTTTATTAAGAAAAAAATCATTAGGGAGCTGCTGATCCCATTTAAGTACATTGGGCAGAATGTAAGACTAATTAAAAAGCATATTTTTACATTATTAATTTCTGAGTTTCACACTTAATGAATGTGAAATGACAGGGCTACTATTTTTATATTCAGGCTCTCTGGGCTCTTCAGCCAGGGGAATTCAATTCTGGGGATTTTTTGCAAAGATGCTTCTTGGGAGATTTGTTTTCAAGAACAGCTAAGCTTTTTTAGCTGTGCCTTTTTCTGGGAAATTATACTAAAGCATATTACAGCCACTTAAAAGAGTAGTTAAATAGATGTTGTGTTGGGTTTTTTTCATCACACTGCTATAAAAGTATTTTAGATGAGGTATAAAATATGGTTTTTAAATGATATTATGATTTGCAAACACTAAAAAATAATTGCGGTGGAGTTGAGAGAGAGCGAAAACATCTAATCTTTATTGTGTAAGACAATGTGATAAAATATTTTACAGCCAAAAGCTCATTTTGCATCTGGAAAATTGTGTAAACTGATGGAGGGGGGGAGAGAGAAATCTCATTAAAACTAAAGGTTATTTTTAATATTTTTCAAACAAAGCAACACTTCTAACTGCATCTCCCCTCCTCATATTTATTAAAGCAGACAATCGTACGAACGCCTGACGTTGTATTTAAATAAAGACATAAAATGACAGAGAGCGTGGGGTGAGGCTGGGGATGGAGTTGGGAGCTCCATGCCCGGGGATGTGGGGCTGTGGAGGGCCGGGGGTGCCATTCCAGCCCTTGGGAGCGTTGGGTGTCGTGGAGCCCCGAGCCTGGCACCGCGTCCCTGCCAGCCGCGGCACTGCCACTTTTATAGGGCTCTGCAAGGAGGAGTGGAGAGAAACACCGATTTTTTTTTTTCCTCCCCTCTCTCTCTCTCCTTTTTTTTTTTTTTTTTTTTCCAAATGTGCTTACAATTACCTCTCTGTATTTTTATTGTCTTTTTGCTAACCACAAAACTCACACTGGAGGCAAATCTTAACGGCTGAGGCTTTCCTCGTGTAAATATTAGGAAATTACATTTGTACAAACTGCGCGGCTTTGTAAAGGGCGCTGGAGCCACTCCAACACAAATTAATCAGGATAAAGTTGCTCTATGTTCAACATGACCATAGTTTATTTTCTTAAAGTATTAATTTGTCAACAGCTTTCCTGCCTCGCTGTGACTCATGTGGATGGCATTGAGGGAAGACACAGATGCAATCTTGCTGCTATACCTTGTGGTTTTAGGAACCAGCTCCAGTTAATCAAACCATAATTGTGTTTAATTCCTCAATATTTGTTTTCCCACCAAAGTCAAACGACTGAAATATGAATATGAACCTGTGTTTAAATATTGTCTTCCCTAAAAAAAAAAAAAAAAAGAAAAAAGAAAAAGAAAAAAAGGCATGAAGCAATTTTAACTGTTTGCTAAACAATTTTTACTTCCAAGTCCTTCCCTCCTCTGTTGTTTCCCCCCTCCCTCAGCCCCAAAATAAATAAATAAGCTCTGGCAATAGCTTTTCAGCTGGTGTCATTGCTTTCCACATGTGCCCCCTCCTTCTTCTGCCTTCACTTGCTGCTTATTATATCCCCCCATTTTTAATTATATCTTGATTTTCGTAAAATGATAATTTGTTGTTATGTTTCTGGAATGCAAACGTGAGCGTAATGGGATCTATTTTTCAGAGTTGCCAAAACAAATTAAGGAGAACGTTCGGCTCTTCCTTTGCCAAATGTTTTAGTGTTTTTCCATGAAAGCAAATCTTATTTCGAACTGTGTATTAAAGCTTAAGTAAATAATGCAGCCTGTAAGAAGCAAATTCTATTGTAAAATCAGTTACTGTTTGCAGGCTTTGCCGGAGATACCTGCACAGGGCTCTGCCTGGGAAGAATCGGGGTAACAATGAAATGTTGTTAATTTTAATTTGCCTTTTGCAGAGCGGGAAAAGCTGAACTTTTTTTCCCGAGTGCTGGACGCAGCCCCCATAAATATGGAGCATTTGTTGTGGCCGCCTCACGGATGCCCAGGTAGGCGAGAGGCTCTCGGATAACGACATCACACGGGGCTGGAGTGGGAGCAGCTTTAGGCACTGAGCTTTGTTAATTGTGGGGCCAGGGGCTCGCCTGTTCTTTAGCATCTTTTATTAACATACATCCCCAAATAATATTGACACTCTTCTTGTTTTATTAGCGCACGTTTACCTTGTTCATGGTTTTATTATTCAAGAATGCAGTTGTTGCCAAGTATTAATCAATATATTATGCTGCTCAGTTGGGCAAGCTGTACAAAAACATAGTGCCCCTAGGGTTAATACAGTCAAGAACTAGAAAAGTGTTTCAGACATGTACACAACATGTGGTTTACTATTATCATTAAATGAGGTGAACTGGGACTCTATACATATGGATTTTGAATTGCATAAATTTTGATTGATATCATTTGAAGACTGAGACCCTGAAAGGGTAGATTTTGTGAAAGACGATACACAGGCCAGCTATTACCACATACAATAATACCAGGAAAAATATCTGAAATGAGCAAGGCAGCTGGCTTTTAAATAGCTAAAACATAACATCAATACTTATTTTGAATAATGGAAAAAAGAGGTAAAAGATGTTGACCTCTGCCTGACAATAACATGTTCCAAAAGTAGAACTGGTCCCGGGAGAAAACCCCCTGCTCAACAGTAGCGACTAAGAAATTTTTTTCTTTCTCTCTCTCTTTCTTTCCTTCTTGTTTTCTCTAGCTTTTCTTTCCCTTTTCTTTCTCACTCTTCTTTTTTCCCCCCCTATTTATGCTTTATTCTCCCTCCCCATCAAAGGTAAATGGGCTTTTGAACACGCAGACAGCCGCCAGAAAGGGAAAAAAAAAAACAACAACAAAAAACGAAACCCCAAGAATTTTTTGCAAATTCAGGAAACACTTGAGAGGTAAAACCAACATCCTGAGACAGGAGACAAGGCCAGCTTTTGACACCGGGCTGGACCTGCGAGGCCGAAGGAAACCTGGAGCCAGGAAGCGGCCGCTGCCGGGGTCAGGCCGCCGGGGACCCCGCTCCTCGCCGCGCACCGCAGGCTCCCGCCGCCCTTTTCATGGGAAATTGCTGAAAATTTGCTGATCTGCATGAAACATTTATTGGAGGGGGAGAGGAAGAGCCTTCCCTTGGCTTCTTGTGGGTTCCTGGTTCATATGGCATTTAGTGGGGGACATAATGTATGCGAGGAGGCAGCAGGGCTTGGAGGCCCTGCATCCATTTTTTTCCCACTGTGCGATACACATGGAAAATTATCAATACCTCGCTCTAGCAGATTCCTCCAATTTGCCTGTATTTGTTCAAACTTTTGAGAGAGCACCGGATGCTTAATGCTTCATTTATGATTTATGCTCCATAAATGTATTAAAACATTAACCATATTTCTGCTATGGCATACTTGAATCCTCCCGGGGAAAAGCCGGAGTGTTTCTCAGGCTGCTACTCCGGCTTCCCTGAGGAGCGAGATTATTTGTGTTGTGTTACACCTCCAAGTGTTGATTAGGCCTCGGTGTTGCCCTGACAGAAGTGTCGTGTGGTGCTTCTCTTTAATGGGGTAATAAGCTACATCAACTGCGTGAAGGAAATGTTCCTTTTCAAGTCAGAAAGGGCAAAAAAAGTTGGTGTGCGAATCCAGAAGAGCCTCCATCCTCTCTGTCCCCTCCACTCCAGTGAAACCCTCTGGAATGGGAAACTCTTGGCCGTAGCACTTGGGTGGCTCTGCAAATTTATAATCGGGGTTAGAACTCTCTAATATATTAAATGGTTACACACCAGCCTTTGCCGAGCCTGGCTTTTAACCGCCTCGCCGCCTGGCAGGCTCCGAAACACGGCTGTTAATTGGAAAGCAGGAAGGTTAAAAAAGAGACAAACTAGTTTTTTGGCTTTGACAGCCTGGGTTATTTATGCAGGGTTTTTTGGTTTTTGGTTTTTTTTTTTTGCAGGTTTCCCCCCCCTTCTATTTTTTCCCCCCTCTCTTTTTGTGCTGAGGTGGAGGGGTGAGGGCTGTCTGGAGGATTTCTTAGTGGTTGGGAAGCTTCACATTTTTCAGTAAGCATTATTGGGTAACAATTGGTGCAAACATTATGGAGGGGGAAAGGCACATAAATCACGAAATAAAAAAATAGTTTCTGCACATTTTCAAAAAACACGTTGTGCTCTCTGAGGTCCTTTTCATTTTAACCAAATCAGGGGGAACTTGTCCTCACAGCGGCAAGGCAGATGGAACAATAAATCACAGGAACCATTGACTGCCTGCAGTGTACTCTCCGCAGCTGTCACTTTTTTGTCTCTTTGGTTTTAGCTGACATGGTTTGAGGTCCACTGTGAACCAATCTGGACTTTTTTTTTACCGTCATATCCATCAAAACGACCAGTAGCCATCAACCTACTGCAGCGATCGATTCGTTTGCTTATTCTCACGCATAAGCCAATACTCAGCTCACTAGGTGAGGCTTGGGAGAAGCACCTCATTTTAGCTTTTTTTTTTTTCCCCCCCTCTTTCTTTCTTTTCTTCTTTTTCCTTTTTTTTTTTTTTTTTTTCTCCCTTTCGCCTCCAGCTACAGCTGTGATTTTCTGAGCAGTCTTGGCTAACGTTATTAAAGTTGCATCATGATAGATATAGAGGGGAGCGGGAAACAGCTTCCACCCGCACCAACAGCAAACCCGGCAACAACCGTGGGGTTTTGCTGTTGTTGTCAGTGTTTCTTTTCAGGTGTAGCGAGACGCTTGCTAAGCTCGGAGTTTCCAACTCACTGCTTATTTTGCAAAGTAAACAAGCAAATGTTATGTGCATAACCTTAGCTGTCTCTGCAAAGGTCAGCGCCTGCCTGCCGATTTCCTCCGCCGCCTTTTGGTGGCACTCTGATGCCAGCGATTCCTCCCGCCGTGTTTGGGAAACAAGACGTCCTTTCTTAACAAAAGACTCAATCTACAAAAGGCTGCAAAACAAAAAATTGATTAAATTTGAACTGGAGTAGGAAAGTTTAGCTGGGTGGGGGAAATCGCCCGGTAAGCGCTAAGCAAGGGCTGGTCCGGACCCTGGGCTGAGGGGTCGCTCAGGACCTTGCGGGATGCTGTAAAAAACGGGGGGGGTCCCTCCACTATCCTACAATATGCACGGGCTTACAAAGGTGGGATTGGAGATCGCATTCAGCGGGCTCAGTTTATGACCTGAAACGTTGCAAAGTGTCTTTTCCATTTTAACAAAGTGCCCGACCTGCCGTCTGTTGCTGAAATGAGCAGGGACTGAACTTCGGGACACGCTTTGGTTTTTTGTGGGATAAATAGCAGCAAGGAGATACATGGATAATACAGTCGTAGTAATGTTCTTTTTTAAATGTCAAAAATACCTGCTTGCTTTAAAAGCCTCCAGTTAGGTCAAGTTAAATTTATTATATACATTTTTTTTTTTTATAGCTGAACTCCATGATTTTGACTTGAGGTGACAGCTGAAAAGCACCAGAAACCCTTGGAATTTCAGATCTATGTATTACTATAAAGGAAGAAAATAAAGTTCCGCTAAGAGAAGGCAGGGAATTGCATTTACCAAATATACATAGTTTTAAAAACACAACCCCTGAAACATTTACCTTAAAAAAAGTCAAGAGAGCAGAAGTTTTCTTTTGTATCTATAGAGCAAACATCCCTGGGATTTGTAATAAAAACCCAGTTATGAGATCCGGGGTCCCTCCTGTTAACAAGGATCTCTTAGCAGATATTGAAATATTGCCACGTTGGAGAGAAGTTATTTAAGGACCCTCCAGGAGCTGATGCGAAGGCAGATTCTGCTGAGAGTGTTTTCCTCTCTGCAAAGATTGGAAGGGAGCGTGTCCTGAACATATTCCACTTTAGAGAGATGCAACAAATAATGAGCTGCAGTCAAAGCCGGCCCCACTTCATGATGAATTTCAAGGAGTGTGACCAATAATCCTTCTACTTATCTTAAAAATCCTATGGAAGTAGTAAACCAGTTCCAACAGAACTGAGAGCAAAGTGCGGGGGGAAAATAAACCAGAAACATCACGAACCAAGCCATCTGTCTGTGAGCAACCCAAGAACCCTGAGTCCACCCAAGTAGTTGCTGCATGTTTTTCTGTACTGCTAATGGATTGCATATTGTTGAAAATATGAATTACAGAATAAAGCAGAGCAGAGTGGAAATTATGGGTCAGATTCTGTTCTTGGCAACAGGGAAATGACCAGGCTGATGCTGTTTGCTGCTATTGGGGTGCACTTCAGATTAATTATTCAATGCAAATGACTGCAGATTGGCAATCTGAGCTCTCTAAATTTACCAACAGCCAGAGGAGCGAGGCTGGGAGTTGACGAGGGTCAGACCAGTTTGGGCTGTGGATTTTCACAAACCTTTACTTACTACCCTTAATTCTGTAAGACACACGCATGTCTTAAATACACCTTTAAAAATGTCTTGTGCTGGGGACATGCCAAACATCTCTTGCTCCCTTTAGGGGAGACAAGAAGAGTTACAAACCGTGAGCCCTGTGCCAGAGCTGCTGCTTAGAAAAAAACCTGAAGTGACTCAGAGTTTTGGCTGAGAAGGGAGAGCAGGATAAGAGGGCCTTGCTTATAGAAATAACGCAGAAATAAGGAATTTCACTCTGATTACCCTGCCAGCAAAACCTATATATATCTAATATCAGATAACATCATCCTGCCTGTGAAAGGAAGGCCACTAATTCCGCAGTATTCTTATTTTTAAATGAATTCCAACGCCGAGAGCAGGGAGCAGCTTTGTTAAAAGGGACTGGCATTAATATGCTTAATGGGGACTTTTCTCCTCTTCCTACCAAACAGGCCCTAACACAAATCCACACTTCAACCAGGAAGCAGTTCTGCATATTTTCTAATTAGCTGTGGTAGATATTTAATACAAAGAAGCACAAGGTGGGGGGGGGGGAAAGAATAAAAAAGCTGCGCGAGCACAAAACTTTGTTCATCGCTGGCGTACAGAACACGGCGGGTTTAACCCCAAAAAGCCACATGAGGTGGCTGCTGAGGGAGGTTTAATTGGAGCCCCCAGCTGCCCCCCTGGAATGCCCAGCACAGGCACAGTCCTGGCAGGACCGAGCCGCAGGCGCTGCCGAGCGGTGCTGCCGCCGCGGCCGCCGCTGCTGCTGCTGCTGCTGCTGTTGTTATTTTCCAAAAGGAAATATTTCGGGTCTGCCCTAACATTAGTGCAACATATCACTGCGGCTGCATTCCCTGCTGACTGCAGGCTGTTTGATGAGTAATTAGGAGACCTTCTCTTTAGTTTGTTTGACATATTTTACAAAAGACGCGAATCTGTTAAAAATTTGCTTGTTCATTTAAAAGGCAGAGTTCCTAAATGAAGCAGAGTGTCTGCTAAATAGATATAATTTTAGGACGTGGGTTTGTTTTGGTTTGTTTTTTTTTTTTTTTTTTTTTTGCTGTTGCAACTTCAAACACAATAGGCTCTTTTTGCCTTAGAAAGGATTTTTTTTTTGCTTCTGTGGAGAAGTAATTATTGTTTGTGCATCTGTGTAGCTTCACTCAGAGCTCATACAGAGAATATCTCTGTAATACTTAGAGATAAACATATGTAGACATACAGATCTCCATGTGTGTACTTAAGTTTGTTTATATTTTACACCCACATGTCAAAACTGGTATCATTAAGTACTTACTGGAAAGCAATAAAAAGCAATAAACACAGCTCTCTTTCCTCTACCCAGATCAAGGGTGAGCACGTTTCCCTTCATTTCCATTAAAACATCTTTAGCAGAGAAAATATTAAATATTCTTAGATATTTCAGCACTCATCTACTAAATGCAATTTGAAGATCATCTGCTGCTTCAGGTTGTATGATTTTAGCTCGTGATTTAACTTTCCTAACTATGGCAAGGTTGTGTAATTAAAAAGTTTAATTTTTCTTGGGTGGAAACCATGTGGAGGTTTTTTAAAAATAAATATAATTTTCTTTCATTTTATCTGTGTAAAGAAGTGACACCTCTCAGCTCCCTTAATTTCAGGCAATGTTGCTTCTTGCAGTGTTCAAAATTAGACATGAAAAATTAGACATTTAAAAATAGAAATATAACTGCTCTCAATTTATTTAATGTCAAAAAAAAAAAAAAAAACAAACCCTCTGGTGTTTAAAGCCAAGCAATCCTACTGACCCAGAGGTTGAAGTTGTCCCCAAAAAAGCAATGCTGGAATAAGGCTATGCTGGCCGAGATTAAAATCCTTTAGTGCTGCAAAATGTGAGCACAGGGATGATTTAAAAGCCCCGTACTTTTCCAGTCAGCTCCACTTATTGCTTCAGGCTGAGCATTTTGTTTTTCTTTTTTTTTTTCCCCTCCTTTCTTTTATTTATTTTTTTTCTTTTCCAGTGAACACTCCATTGCTTATTTAGGGGAAGCATCTCATTCATCTGTGCCTGCTTCTTGCCGAGACTTTTTCCTGCTGGAGAATTACTGCCTGGCACATCAATAGGCTGCAAATTATAGAAGGGCTGTGTTTAACTTGCAGCAGGATTGCCATTGTCGGGAGGGTCCGTGTCTTTTAGCTAAACTGCCTTTTTCTGCAGGAATTTCAGATGTCTGTAATTGCTGCTCCTTTCAGCACAGCTTAAGGTATCAATATCAACTCCATTTGAATATCATAAGTGGGAAGTTGCTCTAAGCAAAACAAAAACATGTCAGTTGCCCAGGTGACATTTTGTAGCAAACAAGGAAATCACAACTCCAGGAAGTGTTGTATTTTATGCCAACAACAATATGACAGTTTTCTCTGTAAAGAAAACATGACACTTTTCCAAATATCAGAGGATGCCTCCGCTGCTCAAGGGACTCCTGTACTGTCACTGAAATGGAAGGTCACAGGCTGGTTTCATGATTTCTATAGTTTCAAAATGTTGTGGTGGAGCGTTTGCACGCTAAATGCTGTAGGCTAAGGGAAATCTTTCCCTTCATCTCTGAAAGAAGTGACAGGAAGAAAAAGGTCCTACTTTGACAGCAGTAACCTCTAGGTCTAGAGGTTCTGCCCCAAGCAACTCTGAAGTAAAATTACCTATGTTAATGTGTTGTCCTCGCTGTCATGCAGCCACACGTGTGCAAACCGTGGCCCAAGGGGCGAGTGTGCAGCCAGGGGCTGTGTGGGACCTCTGGAAAATCCTCCTGTCCCGTCCCTGCCTGGCCTTGGATGGAATAAAGACTGGAAAGTTTCTGCAAATGATTTCTTTTAAGAGGTGGGGTTTCCACTTTGACTTCAAAACCTGCTTGCTATGTGGATACCTGATTCTTGTAGTTTAAATAAACTGACTTTTGCTTTAAGCTGGGGAAAAAAAGTTTTGACTTCAAGGCTACGGGCAGGATCAAAACACATTTGTTTCCAGCCTTCCTCCTTTTTTTTTTTTTTAATTCTTCCCTCTCCCCCTTAAAAAAACACACCTTTGTCTATAGATTATATACTTCCTGCTGCCCTTTTTATAAGCAATAAGAATTTAATAACTGAAGGCAACTCTATAGTAATATTTATATGGGTCAAGTGGCTTAAAAGTATGCAATAAATGTAAAGTTATGAACCACATTGCCCCTTTTTAAATAATGCAGCTAGCACCAAGGTATTATGTTTCATATTCTGGAAAAAGGTGTTTTAGCCTAGGCTTTAGGAGTACACCAGACATGAAAAGTTATACTGATCCCATAATAAAGTCACTGCCTGCTTAATATGGTGTGTTATGTAGAGCTCCAGATCTTAATAGCAGACCACAGCAAGAACGTCCCAGATGATATCAACAAAACCTTCTCTTTCTCATTAGCAATCAGCAAATTCTCCTGGTGGCTGCTGGTTTCAAATAAGGGCAAGTGCCTGGATGCCGAGTGGGAAGCCCAATAGGATAATAGAAATAATGCAGTCTAATCAGCAGCGAGCACACGAGATCCCCCTGCCAGGGCAGGCACTGCTGGGCTGGGTGACTCCTCTTCTGCAGCTTTTAACAGCCCTCCCAGTCCTGAGGAGCAGGATCCATGGGATGGAGGGAAAGGCAGCTGGAAAAACCTCCTGGTGCATCCCCACCATCACCTCCCTGTCGCTGCTTACAGATAAGAGGGGTTTGAGGATGTTTGTATAAAAATTAAACATTAAAAACGCCCTTGCAGTCGTTGTGTGAATACCTAAAGAAAAGCTGCACTGGTTTCTGTGTATATAAAACACACATACTTCTGCATGGGGAGAAGGGGCACAAATTATTTTAATTTGGCCTCATGACACCATCGAATTCTTCAATAAATCAGATCAACTCTTTGTCATGGTGGCCCAAATGACCACTCCTTTGTCAACAGTCCTGATATCTGCACCAGGGCTGCTACCTGCACTGCTATTTTTATTCCTTGTTCCTTAAACAGAACTTGTATTTGGACTCACACTTGCAGCAGGGCATTATTAAGCGTGGGGACAACCGTTGCTGTTGGCCATTCTGATGAAAGTGTGAAGGACACACCATCCTCCTGCTCCTGCAGCCTAAATAATCCATGGCTGTGCTTGGGGAGATGAAGAACAGTTTTAGTTTTTGCAGTGATTTTCTAATTGTAAGGGCTTTTTCCCCTCACGTTTTCCCTTGTGGTATCCACGTGCTCTTAGAGTATCCTGATTTCTATTGAAGAGCGATTTTTGTGCTCTTGTTCAGTCCTGGTTAAAAATTAAGCCTGCAAATGTGGCTGGTGCCATGCAAGGAAATGCAAGTCTAAGCTGCAGCAGTGTAAACAAAAAAGTGTTTTAAGAGGTGCTTAACTGTGTTTTGAACCCTGATTAAGCCTAAGGTTACTCAGTGTTTATATGTGCATTCGCAGTGCACTGGGAAAATTCAGTGTTTAATGGTTCCTGTGCTGATCTTTTGTTAGAGCCCTGGGCTGTGGTGCCCGAGAGCAGTGATTACTGGCCAGATTAAAAACCACAAACTCTTTCTAATTCCGAGTTTTGTCCAACTTTATTCCTGCTGATGTGAAGCAGGGCTCCGTATATCTCTTAGGGTTTGGGATTTTAAAAACTGACACCACAAGTCAGTCCCCTGAGCTTTTATTTAGCTGAGTTAGTGGGGCAAGGTAGTGTTGTTTTGGACACAAAAAATGCAATAGTTTTTATCTATGGGTCTCGTTATTGTTCTCAGGTCTGATTTTTTTTTTTTTTTTTTTTTTGTTTAATAACCATGAGATGGTAAATGGACAAGGAGGGTACCCCTAAAGGGCCTAGGGCTCCAAAAAAATGAGTGATAACTTAGGGAGATGAGGCAAAAAAATTTACAAATGTAGATTTTTTTGTAGCACAAAGCAACATTTCCAACTCCTCTGCACTATTTTGAATTCTGTGAATGACCTTGCTGAGTACTTCATTCTCCTAAAATAACGAGCAGGTCAATACCAGTCCTGCTTGTGTGATAAAACACAGTAATTGCTGACCAGGACATGTCCACAAAGAGCCAGGAGAGCTGATCTGGGGGAGCGAGGACATTTTCACCAGCAGGGTCAGGAGATCCTGACAGTTCAGGACGGTCCATGGCAGGGAAAGACAAGACATGTCGAGGCAGGCTGAAAAAACAAACTGATGGATGAGGGTGACGTGACCAAAGGGAAAACTGTGCTGGCAAATAAATGCATATTTACTAAAAGAAAACCTCTTGTTTATGAGAAGTGAGAGGTGAAATTGAGACTGCTGGTGGTAAATTGCACAATTATGGTGCTCAAGTGAGAGGGAAAAAGGGGCTCTGGGAGCAAAGTAGGCCCTGCAACATTTAAGCACCAGCTACCTGCACCTCCATGGAGGTTAGAAATTTAGGAGAAGGTTTCTGATATCAAAGCAGTGAGGCTGTGGAGCAGACTCCATATGTGGGTAACGATGTGAAAAACCACTAACGGCTCCTAAAGCAGAGCCTGGTGACAGAGGATTAGAGGACACGTTGTCTGCACTGGAAAGGGCCTGGGTGGGAAGACCCAAAGAGCCTCATCCAGTCCAGTTTAATGGAAACACCCTGGAAACTTGGAAATACTGAGGCACTGCTAGCTCAGACTGTCTAAACTTCCATTTTTGGTTGTTTTTATTACATGGCTTTAATCGGTGCGAATTCCAGGGATGGGGAACACTTGGCCTCAGCCACTCGGCAGCGTGGGAGGGCACCTTGCAAGATGTGCTGCAGTAACAGGGGCAGGGCCTGAGCTTTTATTTAACCCAAAAAAAGAGGATTTTGAGTGATTTCAACAATGCTGGTGTGCTACAGAAGAGTTCAGAGACTGAGGAGCCCAAGGTGAGGCAAGAGGAGGATGTGCTCTGCTCAGGTAGAGCAGATACACAGGGTCCTGAGGTGATGTCACCTCTCTGTGTCTTACTCTATAGGAGCAAGAGACAGATTAAAACCAGAAAAGAAGCATTAAAAGAGAGAAAACAAAGCAGAGAGAGGGGAATATTAAGGTATTAGGCAGCGATTCTTCCCTGTGATCCTGGTCGAGGAGTTGAGGCTGCCCCTGGATCCCTGGCAGTGCCCAAGGCCAGCCTGGACACTGAGGCTGGGAGCAGCCTGGGACAGGGGAAGGTGTCCCTGCCAAGGCAGGGGTGGAATGGGGTGAGCTTTAAGTTCCCTTCCAACCCAAGCCAGTAACTCTTGCCTAAGCTTGCCAGACTGATGTCAAAGTTGCCTTCCTCCAGCCTGGGGTGGCACTGGAACAGCACTGGCGTGAACTGTGCCTGGGGAGTGTCATTTGCATCGTGGTTTTCATTGCATCCCACATGTGGGAATGCCAGCCTTGGAGTCCTGGAAACCTTGTGTGTGTGCAGCCTCTCTGCTCGCCTGACAAGGGATCATTAGTAACTCGCTGATGTCTCTCTCTGTTTGTTCTACTTCACGAGACACTTCCCCAACTAATTTAGAACAAAGCTTGGTGTTTACTTGGCTTCACAAAATGACACTCTTTTCCCCCCAAGATTGCTGCAAAGTCTTGGCAAAGAATATTTACATAAACAGGTCTCAACTTCATCAAGAACAGGTCGGGAAAGGAGGGCAAATCCGAGTGAAAGGGAAACAAAGCAGAGCATGAGGCAGAGTAGTTGATCTCTCATTTAGGGCTGCAAAAGAAGCACTTGGAATGTTTGCAGGGCTGGTGCAGCCCTGTTGAGAGAGTCACACAGTTACCTGAGACCCCTAAAACTCCTGGAAATGTGGAGGAAGAGCTGTGGGGAATGATGGAGAGGGCTGGCAGGGGCAGCACGAGGCAGCAAATCACCCACTCGTTGCTGCAGCTTTGTGCTGCCACCATGCACTGGAAACCTTTGAAGCCTAGAAATGATGAAATTTTAATTGTTAGCAACCTCTCAGGGTCCTGGGGATAAAACCTCTAGGGCAGTTTCCTGCTGGAAGGAAGGGAGAGGGAGGCAGCACCGCTATGTCCCCGCATGAGTGCGGCCATCATCCCCACAACTCCACTCCCCAACTTTTTCCACCTCGAGGGAAAGGTGGCTCCTCAGTCCCCATTCCAGGAGCCGAGGGGTGTCTTGTGTGGACAGAAAGAAAAGGAATTAGTTTATGGGAAGCAAAGAAAAGGAATTAGTTTGTGGGAAGCGGATGGGGCCGGTATGTAAATAAAAGCCACTTGCATCCTCATTATGGGGGCTCTTTTGAATAAATGTTAGCCTTTAAGTGCCAGCTGTCACTCTATGCATGGCCTCTCTTCTTACAACTAACCTCTCTGTCACCTCGCCTTGTCTCCCTAACTTGTCCTATTATGCAGTACCAAGCTGAGTCATTGTTTCAAGCAGGAGGTGACATGTTAATAGCTTAATAATAGTATAATCTCGCAAATAATAATATGCTGTCACACTGTCTGAAGCACAATGTTTACAGGAGAAGTGGTAATGTATGATGACAGTAATTTGAATAAAAATGAATTTACTGCTCTTGTCTCATTTGCAGTAAATTTTCGCATCTTTCATGCACAACTGGTGCTCCATGACCTCTTTCATTATTGTGTTCTCAGTGGCTGCTGCCTGCTTTAAAGTGAAAGGCAGGCAAATGAAACAGAAACCTGCAGCCTAATAAGGGGTCTCCAGAAAGGAGTTTCTGGGCATCTCACTTTGTTTGTTTGTGGGGCCGAGGAGGTGTCGGCCAGGCTGTTTAATTAATGCAGGCTGGAGGTGCTGATTGAAGAGCAGGCAGGAGCTGATACCATTCTGGATTGGCAATTTGCAAAATAATCGTCATGAAATTGTGGCAGAGGGGGAGAAATGCTCGGAATGCAGAGAGGATCTTTGGGGTTGGAATTTGAGTGTGTGCAGCTTAAGGAAAAACTGTGTTTTAAATGCTCTGGGTGCTTGATGTGGGGAAAAGCAATCCTTGAGTTAATTTTAAATGAGTGGTGGTGTGATAGTGGGCCGGTAAAACTTAAAAATTACCCCTGAACACATAAAATATTTGGTTCTGGGTTCTGGGTGGTTTCTGCCTCGCCCTGTGCTGCATTGCAAAATTCTGCCATTTCCATGTCTGGTACAGACCAGGACTCCTGGTATTATCCTGACAAATAAATAGGGAATGTACTCTGTATCAAAACTGCCTTTGGAAAATCTAAATTCCTAGGACAGTTCTATTTCTCTGAAAGAAAAAAGAAGTTATTACGTGATGTGGTTCATTTGATGAAAAAGAAGAAAGTTTACAACTCAAAACTGATATGCCTGGACTAAATTTAGTTTGATGGAATGAGGACAACTAATTGAAACTTGCTGGGACTCAAAACACTGCACAGGACAGATTCTCCCTAAACCTGCTGGGTTTTATCTTAGTTTAAGTGAATGTATAGAATTAAAAACTATGGTTTGCATGACCTGGTTCATGGGTTGACATAACTGAGACCCCAGTTTACCTCTCTTCCCTTATATATACAAATGCAGTTATGTTTTTTTTATACAATATTGTTAATACAATATTGTTATACAATATTTTCCCACAAACTGAAAGTTCAGCAATGTTAGGGTATTTTGGAAATAGCACTGCTGCTGCTTTTCTGATCCTCATGAAGAAACTGGGAGCCTCACTCATAGGCCATGTCAGGTGGGAAAATCCAACAGGAAACGGACACAACTGGTGATGGATTATCACAGTGCAGAGTTTGTTGCATTTTTGAATCTGAGTTTTTAAGAGGCACAAAAATTAATCTTCAGTATCCAAGCTTTGCACACTGGTGCTAAAGGCTGAAAATTATGAAAATAGTGCATTGATTTAAGTAATTCAAAACTGCCTCCAAATCTACCCCCATGGCAGGGGAGTGGAACTGGGTGGTCTTCAAGGTCCCTTCCAACCCAGATATCCAGTGATTCCAGGATTCCATGAAGAGAGTGCTGCTGATGGGCTTCATAACCACCTTGCAAGGCTGAGATTGTTTTTGAAGTGAATTTTCCATTTTTTTTCAGTTGAAAAGTGCAAGAGGCTTCAGTGGGATTGCTCAGAATTGCAAGGGCTGAATGACCCTCTCCAGGTAACTGCATTAAAATAAATTGTTTTGCTGAAAAGATTTTTCCATTGGAAAATATTTTCTGCTTAAAAATAATTCGTGTTTTCCCAGTGTAATTTTAACCATTTTCTTAGTTTTGGAAATTCCAGTCCTGTGCACCAAAAATCAAGATGCTTGTGACATTACACAGCTAAATAATGATTAATGGAGATTATGTGCAAAAGGGTAGAAAAGAACAGAGCAACAAAGCTTCTCTTTGGCTGATGGAGTTTATTTCATGTATATAAAAGGTCTCTTTCCCCCAAATCACTGATGTTCAAGGGGATATTGACACTTCTAGGTACTGCTTGGAACTCAAAGGTCCTTTTTGTTTCCACCTTTTAATTATTTAAATGTAGGCGAATCTGATTAAAGCTCTTAATTAGATGTATTTAAGATTGGCAAATATATCACTGTCCTGAACAGCCAATGTCATCCACTGATACGTGCCTGTTACTTGCTAAATTGCAAGGAAGTTTCTGGGGGACAAAAAACCCCTAAAAAATGTTGTGTTTGTGGAAATAAATAGTGGGTGGACCTGATTTTCATGGCATGAAAGTCAAGTGGAGTTTTTAATTGACTCCAAGAGGCGCTGGATCAGCCTGTGGGGTGTTTGGTGCTCAGTTACAAGTTAGTGCTCTCTCTAATCACCTTGTTCTCTAAAGGAAATAGATACTAAACAGGAACCATCTGGTAATACATTCTGTACCTCTTAATTACAATGTTTTGAGTGGCACCTAAATAAATTTCATTTACAAGCACATGACTGCTTGTCAAAAGCTCTGTTGATAATTTTATTATTGTAGTTTACCTTCTTACTTAATGACCCCGGCCCAGTAAAGTCAGGAATATTCAGCTCCATTGCAAAAAAAATTAAAAAAAAATCATTGTCTTAAATTCCATCAAATTCCATCTCTCATGGTGTGTTTCTGCTTATTTTCAAGTGTTTGGAATACACGTGACATGGGGATGGATCTGCAATGAAAATTACCAAAATTCTGATTTCTTGGTGGAGAGGAGAAGCTGAGGCAGCTCTGCAAAGAGCCTGGGATGGTTGTAAAGTGGTCGTGTTATTTTATGATCTCTCTGTTCCTGTGTAGATGTACTGTAGCATTTAGACAATTTTCTCTTTGTTAGCTGCAGGAAAAGATCAATATTTTAAAGAAGTTGAGTGACTCTGTGAATTACTCTCCTGCATTTTCACCCCGGGAAGTGGGGATTTAAATCCTGTCTCTGGTTTGGAGGCTGAACCACAAACCCAGCTCCAAGACCTCTTTGGAGCCACCCTGAAATTTGGAGGTTTCCAGTTTGGGGTTGCTGCCTATCTGTGGCTAGAGCTGAAAATGGCTTTTCTGATGTCTTAGGAATCTCTGGTGGAAATTAGTCTGCATTGAAAAATCAACTTATAATGTGGTGGGATGATTAGCAGCCTGAAAAAAACCCAAACTGGGGCAGCACTGGGATGGAGCAATGCCCAGGGAAGGTGCCACCTCGGTGCTTGCCCTGCCCTGGCACCCTGGATTTCACAGAAGGGTTTTTTTGGATGCAGGGGAAGGTTTTCTCATGCCATGACATCTGATAGTGGCACATCCTCTCACCAGGGATAGGCAGCTTCCTGCACAGCAAATCCTCATCCCTCTACATTCAGTAATTGTTGGAGACAAAACAAATTACAAATAATGTGCAGCTTTTACTAAGTTTCACTGGGAAACTGCTAATTCAGCTTTGTGTTCCAAAGTCTTTTTAAAATAACAGGTTGGAGGAGACAAAAATCCTAGGAGGAAAGGCACAAGGGAGGTTTCTGGGAAAACAGGAGGAATGTGGCACCTGGAGGGGTTTTGTCCAGTTCTTTGGGATGAGCTGCCCATGGGATAACATAGAGGCATAAAAAGTAAAATAACCTTGTTTCTAAATTCATGGCAAATTAAAGAAGGAATCCTACTGCTCTCAGCAGGGTCCTTTATTCCTTTTTAGTTGCAGTTGATGGTTTTTCTCATCTTAAAATAATTTTGTCTCCAGGTCTCAATCTTGATGTGGGAACTTTAGGAAACAGATAAGCTTTCAAATATTTTTTTAATCAATGCTTCGGCAAGCTGGAGTTGAAATAACATTTAAATTCAGAGAGATGCTGCTGAAATAGAGAGGATGATCATCGCCAGGTGGGTTTGTAAGTCGGGTTTGAGGCAACTGAGCTGCCTGAGCAGGAGAGGGAATTCACCGTACACAGCAAACTGTTATCCCCTACAATATAATATCTGGATTTGAAGCTGATATTTAAAGAGGGCACTTGCTTTACTTATGAGATTAAAGGCAAATGCTCTCTTTTAAAAATGAAGTCATGCTGTGTTTTGCACCTTTTGACACTTATTAACTCAGGTCATTAAAAAGAGGCTAATTAAAAAAGAATGTAAAACAAAAGAGTCATTTGTCTATCGCCGAGCTCGGTTCTTCATGTGCGCTGGCTGGAGGCACTCTCCGTTTAAACCTTGGGTACAGAAAGCACTGGGAGCCACTGGGGCATGCTTGGAGCTTGTCATGGCTTTTGGCGAGCCCGTGGTCCGGCTCATTATGCACCTCATAAAGAAGAGAAGTCATTGTCATCAAAATTAGCTGAAGCTGGAATTTACATTCATGGAAATTTTGGTTTCGCCTCTGTCCTCTGGGGCTGGACGATAAAGGAAAGCTTTTACCAGCTGCAGTTAAAGAAAGTGAAGTTCAATAACTGCTTAGTGCTTCGTTAAGGAGTTTCCAAAGTGAGCTTTGTGCACGTGAGGTTTTACAGCTGATGAGAATTTGGGACAAACAGCCTGTGACATTCACTGGTTCTGGTGGGGGAGATGTGCTCAGCACATCCCAACCCAGCTTGAAAAGAGACTGGCCTCTGGGAACCCCCAAGATGTTCCTGTTCTTCCAAAGGGACATTTTGCTAAAAGGTACCTTCTCTGCTGTCAGGTTCAAAAGTTGGTTTTTTTGGAATAAACTCTTCTGATGCTCGTGAGGGAGTCCTTCCAAGGAATCCAAATGGGATATGGACAGATTTGTGCAGTATCTTTACTAAAAGCGTGTGTTGTGCTGGTCCTGAGGCTCATCCAAGCTGAAGCTGACTGGAGATATTCTGAGGGCAGGGGTTTTTCTGGGAGGGTTTTCCAGCCTGTTGAACTCTACAGAGGTAGCCACTAAGGCCAGTTGTCCCTGGAGGACTTCCACCTCTCCCCACGCAGATTCAGGTGATGGCTTGGCACTGGTTAATCCATGATGCTGCAGGTCCAAAGCTGTAAAGATATTTATGGAAATAACTCCTGCAGGGCTTCAATCCCTTCCCACAGCTATGGGCCTTGCTCACCTCAGAGCATGGGGTCAATCAGCAAGCATTTCTAGAGAGGGCTCTCCTAACAAAAGTGCGTTCCTCCGAAGATCCAAGATTTGTGGGTTGGAATCGATTCTGACCGCTGTTTTTTAAAGCCTCCCCAATCTCTCCCCACACAGATGACCGTAAATTCAGTCCAGAGCCTTGATTCACAAGGTATTTAAACAGATGCTCTTATTTAAACATAAATCCTATCATAAACTTCAAATTTATGCTTACATGATATCCTGACTTAGGGTCTTAGAGCTGGAAAACACAAAGGGATTAATGAACTTAAGGAAAAGGTTAGGAATGTCATTCAAATGCTGATTGAGGCAATGGCCTTTCCAAGGCAAGGTCTCTCCAGCGCTGTAGTCAAGCCCAAGCCTGGGAGAGGGAAGAAGGCAGAGGGGGTTGGATTCTGCCCCAGTTTCAGGCAGGTCCCGAGGTGTGGTGGTGGCAGGGGACCACTTCCATCCTGCTCCCTGTGCTGATCCATCCCCTCACTGCATTTCCAGCTCAGCCCCTCGCTCCTCCTCCCAGCCAAGGAGGGCTCTGGGGAGCAGCCAGAGCAGACAGAGGAGTTTAATCCCTGCCCCCACCCCCCAAATTAATATATATATCCATACATTGAACAAGCCCATGTGCCAAGTCCAGAGCTTCAAAAGTATCAGGACCAAAGGGTTAATAAACGTCTGCAGCAGAGCGTCTGGCGCTGGTGGGGGCTTCATCATCATGGGAGGGAGCGGGACCTGCTTTGTGCAGGAATCTGGCTGTAACCAGAATATCCTGCAGGAAGCAGTCGTTTTAAACAAGCCATTTTTTGTTCTGGAATATAATTAATACATCAGGTCATGTTTTGTACTGCCAGTGGCGTGTTTATTACATTATTACTTCACAGACATTTTTTGCTGTAGTCCAGGAGTTAGGAGTCACTGGCTTTCTCACAGAGCTATCCCATTTAAGCAGGGTAGGTTTATACCTAGTCTGTGAATATTCATGTCTCCTGAAAATAATAACAGTATTATTGTTGCTGAAATCTTCAGGGAAGGGAGCTGCCAGTGAGAGATTATTTAAAGCAGGTTCTCCCATCACCCCTCCCCAATGAAAATGCTCAGAAAAATCCTTATAGACAGATAGGCACAGGGTTTTTTTTTTTTTTTCCTAAAGCCGTGTTTCCAAGGATAAAATCTTACTTGCAAAGATCCTTATTACATGTGCGTACCCTTAAGCTGCTGAGATGACACCACCACTTACAGGTGGTGGAGTGAAAGCAAGCAAAAGCACCAAACCCCTAAAGTCTCAAGTCACTGCAATCATCTTCAACTCCCAAATTGTCCTGGAAGGAGAATAGCATCGGATTTGTCTTAGGCTGTTTGGCCAAACTGGGGCACAGATGGGATAATGACTTTTACAAACAGCATTTTGATGAGAGGAGGGGAGAAGGAATCATATGTAAAATGCACAAAGGCTGCATAAACACACTGATGCCTGCAGCTGGAACAAACTAAAAAGATGTTTAATAATTTAGAACCAAGCAGGCAGGGCCTGTGCAGCTGTTGTGTGCAGGGGACCATGAAAGTCTTCCATTTGACAGCTGGCTCCATCTTTCCCCAGTTGCTACGTGAAGAAGCGAATGCAGATTTGGGATTAGCCAATCCCTGTTACCCCTGCCCATCTGCCACCAAGACCCCCAGCTCCGGCTCCTCTCGCCGGAGAAGCACAGACATAAAAAAGTCCACACTCTCCCAAACATATGTATGCATCAGGATCAGCCGTCAGCCGTTCCGAGGATCTGTTGACATGCCGCCAGTACATGGCTGCTGTCGTTTTTGCTGCAGGGCACATTTTGCATTTCACACATTTGCAGAAATACAAAATGCTGTTGGATGCAAACAATTCAGGGCCTAATTGGCTGAATTACTTCAATGTTACCTTGTGTCCCCCACCTGATTAACATAGCTCAGCTGGGAGGGCTGGGAAGGAAGGAGCAGAGAGGGATTTGGAGGGCAGGTGAAGCTGTGTTTGCCCATGAAAGCGAGATCCTTAGCGCATTCCCAGCTGAGCCGGCGCGGGGCCGTGCCAGGCGGATGGCTGGGAGCGGGAGGGACACGCCGAGGTGGCCGTGGGCTCCTCTCACCCAGGCTTCCCCAAGCCTCTCCCAAGGATGGAGACCTTGGCAGGGGATGGGTGGCGTTCGGCCCCGGCTCCGCGCGGGAGCGTGTTGGGAAATTGTAAACATATTTTAAAAATTTAAAGGCTTGCTAATCTTGACCCCATGTTAATGCCAGAATAACAAAAACCACAGAGGAACTAATAATCATTATTAGAGCCTATTCCAAAATTGCGTTCTATTATTATTAATGAGGCAGATTAGCATTTTTTCTTATTCAAGAGAACGTAAAGAGCTTGGGAAAGATGCAACAATTACAAAGCGGAGATTTTTTTTTATTATTTAATGACAAAACACTCCAAAATGGATAAGGGTTTAATGTTTATTTTCTATTTTTTCTGTTTTGCTGAGAAATCATTTTATTTCTGTTGAATTTTGCACATAAATATTTACACGAGATTTGCATTTTCTCACACAGACTATTCATAATCACGTTCTGTACTGGGAATCTTGTTCTTTTTGGCTTTTTTGGGGCCTGTTTTGTTTTAAATAATACAGCTTACGGGGAAAAGATGAACTGGTTGGTTAAATGAGGCAATTGCCTTTCATGCTGATCCGACTGGAGAAACAGAGAAAATCTACACTATGATTTCTAAAACTGGAATTGCGAACCACAGTGTCTGCCTGTAAATCTTTTTTTCTAACAAGGCATCTTGACATTTGCTGCGCTCAGGATGGTTTTCCATCCTTTTTTCTTTGAGGAAAAATGGGGGAAAAGCATTTCCCATTGTCAGCAGTGCCAGGCAGAGCAGCGCTTCTGATGCCAGGCTGCCGGAGCCATCCCCGCTGTGGCTCCTCTCTGGCAGCTGGCTCCCTAACGCTGACTGTGTTGGTGATTTTTTTTCATCCCCCTCTGCCTCTGATTACTGTGACCATAGTAAAAAGTCTAGACGAAACGGATGAAATCATCACCTTCTGAAAGATCTCATTACATCATGTGCTTTAAATCCCAAAATTCATCTCTCTGGCAGGATCGGCTTTTATATCTCCCTGTCCTGGCGTGAAACAGCAGCCGGCACATGCCCAGGGATCTCAATTTCAGGGAGAAGAGGTCCTCAGTAGAGGAAGAAATAGGCTGGGATAAGCCAACACAGGGAAATGGTTTGGTATTTAGGGATTCTGCCCACTGTGATCCCGTTCTGACCAGCTCAGTCCTCATGCTCCCACCCACGCCATTCTCTCCCACCCCAGTGGGGATGGCTGGGTGAGGACAAGGGGGAGATGAGGAACTCATTGATTAGGGTGACCTCTCCTCACCTCCTCTTTCCTTGTCAAACACTTAAAAGAGAGTGGTGGAAGCTAATAAGGCAGGGCTTGGCCCTCCTCCACTTGGCACTGGCTTGCAGTGGTGTTTGAACTGCTCTGATATTGACGGCTGCTTTACAGCTCTGAATATTCAGCTGCCATAGAAATGCTCTTTAGCTGACCCTAAATTTGTACCATAATGGCCCTTGGTGGCGAGACAGTTAATGCCAGAGGTGTGCTCCCTGGGGCTTACTTTTATTTATGTTTCAGGTCGGCTTCTTTTCTTAAAAGTGTGCACTTGTAAAATCCATTTTCCTTTCCCACCCCTCCTGATTGCGCTATAATTTTTATTCTTGCTTCATCAGCAGCCCTGAGATTTACAATTAAGTGCAAAAAACGGTGTTAAGGTTGCGACACACACAAAAGCAAAGAGATTCAAAGTTAAGGGTGAAACTCTATCCTTAATTCACTCGGTGGGGTTTTTGTGGGTTATTTTTTTTTCCTTCTTTTTAAGGAGAAAGGAGAAGAAAAAGCACTGTGATATGAAAGCTTGAGCATCGGTTGGCGGCCGGAGCCAGATCCAGGGCAACGAGCCACCGCGCGCTGCCGCTTCCACCCGGGCTGCCAAATTCCAGCGCACTCAGAGGATGACCTGCAGCAACCCCATTTCAGGCTTGGGTGTCTCTTTGGCAGAAGCTGCCAATTAGAGAGAGCGGTGCCAGATTATTTGGCAGATCTCTGCCACGGACAGACAGCCAGTCGTAGACCAGCGCTGGTTTCCTTGAAGTAATTACCATGACAATAACGTGAACTTGAATAAAGAAAACATTTTTCCAGCAGAGGAGAGGGGCGTGAGAAGAAGGGGATGGGGAGCTGGAGACAACTGATCCCGTTTCTCTGGCAAAATGTTTGATTTGGCCCGTGACGCCAGCTTGGTGGCTGGAATGGCGTCTGCCACTGCCTTTGCATCTGCCGAGCGTGGCGGTGCCGCGTGGAGCTCGGGGATTGAGCGGTGTCTGGTGTCAGAGGGCACAAGTGCACAGTCAGAGCTGCTCAGCCCTGTCCTTCTTTTCCTCTCTAAAGAGTGAACATGGAAAAGCAACACCAGAAAATATGTTGGTGGAGAGCTGCTTGAGTAGGCATAGTGGGAGGGTCCCAGGTGAGCCTCTAGTGTGGAATGACCCAAATTTCTTCACTGAAAGGGTGGCCAAGCATTAGAGCAGACTGCCAGGGCAGTGGTGGAGTCACCATCTCTGGAAGTGTTCAAAAGGATGTGGCACCTGGGGACACGGTTTAGTTGTTGAACCTGATGATCTTAGAGGCCTTTTCCAACCTAGGTGGTTCTGTGGTTCTATGAAACGGCCAAGCAGGATATGGATGTGTTGGAAGGAGATGGTGAAGGAAAAGTGGCCTGTCAGAGTGCTGGACACCTGCCCTTCCTGCCTGTCTTTCCCTGCATCCAAACATCCGTGGACAGAACTGGGGACAACCTCTCTGGTCACACTCGTTCCACAGAGGTTGTGGCTGTTCCATGCCTGGAAGTGTCCAAGGACAGGTTGGACAGGGCTTGGAACAACCTGGGACAGTGGGAGGTGTCCCTGCCCATGGCAGGGGTGCAGCTGGATGATTTTAATGTCCCTACCAACCCAAAATATTCTAGGATTGTATGAAATCCCATCTCTATCCAGGTAAAGGGATGGGTTACTCCAGGTGGGGCACAACAGAAATCTCCTCCCACGTGAGTCCCTGCCCTGCTCCTGTACAAGGATATTTAATTCCATGCTGAAACAAAGGCAGTTGTCGCTCACTGCCTCTGGAACACGGCTGGGAAAAGTAGACTGTCAAGGGGAGTTTACTTCCTTTGTTAATAAAAGAGAAGAAAAAGAGTTTATGGATCTTTTCCTGAATATGAATATTAAATAGACTAGTTGTGGGAACCCTGATTTTAATTTCCTATGTCTTTATTTGGAATTCTACTCCCTCTTGGAAAGGTGTCTACTTAAATATAGGGGGAAAGGGAATTTAATGAATTACAAAAAGGGTTATTTTACATGGAAAATGTGTATTCCTGGCTATTTCCATTTAAAGAACATGACATTAGTGTGGAAATTGCCCCTTATGAACAGGTCATTAATGTCAACTCTACTAAAACTGACATCACCTGCTACTATTTTAATTGTGTGTTTTACTAATGCTAACCATTTTCCTGACAATAGAACCCCCCTAAGCTTAATGAATCTTTGCAGAATACATAAACCAAGGTCAATATGTAAGAAATGCCTCAAATGTTAAGAAACTCTCCCAGAGAAGCTGAAAGAAAAGTTTATTATTCTTTTATATTCGTAAGAATAAGAGCAAAAATAGAAATCCTACACAATATGTTTTCCAGATCATCATATATAAAAAGCTTTGATGCTTCTGGGAAATCTTTTCGATTAGCTACTATTTTATATGAAGAAAAGGACTTATTTTAACCGGTTACATTTCCAAGATTTATTCCTTATTTTCCAATAAGAGTGGCATATTAAATAAAAAAACCAAAAATCCCGAGTACTTCCTTAGTGTCATATGTAACAATCACATTTTTTTCCCATGGTTTGGGGGTGGGAGGTGGGGGGGGGGGGGGTGGAAAGAGAGAAAATGAAATCCAGATTTGTAATTCCTAACAGGAGAAATTCGATCCTTTCCAATGTTTAAGTAATATTTCCTGTAAAACATACGAGGCCATCTGCAGAGCTGTTTCCAGACACATTTTGAAGTGGCAAGGGCAACTGAAAGAGACCCGAATGGAGGCTGGCATTTCACCTCTGGGAGATGGAGCATTAAAGGTTTTGAAAAGCTGGTTCTACAATTTTACAAAGTATTCAACCACTGCATAGTTCATAATTTGTTTAATTTACCTACCTTTTATAGGTATGGGGAGGGGGAAATCCGCTCTGCAAGAGACAGTATAAAAACCAAGACAGCTGTAAAAAGCTAATGTACAGCTATCAAGAATGCTTCATGATTTCAGCCCATTGAAAATGTCTTTTATTCGTTACAGGCCAAAATGTTCCCCTAGAAAAACTGTGCAGAGTGAAACATATTTGGGGAGACAACAGAAACACGGAACCCTTTTTGTTATTTAAGTCTATTATGGAATTTTGTTTTATTGTTGGTCTCCAGGGTCACCTTATGAATTCGTGTTACTAAAATGTTACGGCCTCACTATAATATTCACTTTGTGGAAGGGTCTGCATTTACCAAATCTCATCCGAGATCGAATATAAATGAGAAACTTGCATCTCTCTTCAAGGAATATGTTTTAGACTGTTTTCTCCCCCTTTTGGAATTACAGACAGATTCTAAAATTGAATTCTTTTTCCTGTGCCAAGACTGGGTAAAATGACTGAACACTTAGGCCTACCTTTGATACATGTCTTAAATTCAAAATTTGCATGGCTCAAATAGTTAACTTCAGGGCCAGATTCTGCCCTCAGCTGTGCATTTTTGGGGAACCCCATTAACTTCCCTGGAAAATAATGTTATACTGTTTGGATGCACTGGAATGAGATACATTACAGTGTTACCTTCTGTCATTCCCCTGTAAAACTCAGTCTTTGCTGCAATTTTTATTTTGCTGGATGGTGTAGCCCTTTTATTCTGTCACTACCAACTGGCCTGCTGGATGTTTGTACCTGTCCTCTCCCGCCTCTGGTTGTGCTGTTTGATTAAATACAACGAGTAGAATAAAACTGGCAGTGCCCATGAAATTTAAAAATTGTCATCTGGTTGGTTTTATAAACCATGTTTGCAAAGGAATTTCTGTAGCTCAAATGGTTTTGGTCAGAACTGGGTGCTCACGGGGAGAGGCAGTTCTGGGTCCCTGCCCCACACACTCCAGCAGCTTTTGTCAAAATTGCTTTGAGCAAAATATTCTCCAAGAGTGGAAAATTCATGATATTAATTGCTCCAGTGCACATTTATTAATAAAATGAAGTTTATTTCAGTTTCCATGCAGCATTTCTGTCTCTGTTTTTCACCTGTGAGATGGAAGGGCCCTCTTTTATAAATTTTCTTGGCTTCACACAAGTTCTTCCTTTTGTAGGCACCAGAGGCAGGAGGATCCCACCAGGAGGCCAGTGCTCCCACTCATCCAGGGATCTAAATCCTGGGGTTTGGAGAGATGCTGAGCTTCACACAAAGCACTGGGGTGAGAAATTACAGCCTCAGTGCTGCCAAGGGCCAGCAAACCTCACCATCCTGAAAAAAGGCACTTCCACCCCTTCCCTCAGCTTGTCTTAATTCCTCCTGTTTGAGCAGAATTTATGATGCTGAATTTCAAAATTGACACCAAGTGAGTGGGCGGACACACAGGAAACAATTTTCCAGCTTAAAGGGTTTTTATTTTGCGGTGCCTTGCCCATCCCACCAGCTGCTTTTGGCTGGCAGTGCCACGGCCTCGCGCTCTCTGATCCCACACGAAGCCAGAAAAGAGCCTTCAAAAATGTCACTTCCATTTCCTCCCGAAAGCAAAACACTTCCTACAAGGAAAGCCCCGCATTACAGCTGAATTATGAATGAGGGCTGGTGTTTTTTGCGAGGTACAAATCGCAGGCATTCTCCATATTGTTGGAATACCAATTTTATTTTCCTGGTGTGCAGTACCCGGTGCCGCGCGGGGTCCCCGGAGACGCGCGCGTCCTCCCGAGATTACTTCAGCATTGCATTACTGCTATCACATATCCATTACATATACTCTTTCAGACAAGTGGAAATGTTTTCACAAAAACAATCTGGAATCTTGGCTTAAAACCCAAGCTTGCTGTCAAGGCAAACAGAGTAGCCTCAAAGAGGACTTATTTCTATTTGGTTCAGACAAGTATGTTGTTTCTGGATTATAATAAGGGGAAATATAGCAGCTATCAGTCTTCAGTTTATTTGACAAGCTTCCTCTGACAAAGCTGGAGGAATAAGCCCTGGCCCTGCAAACTCGTTCTCCTTCAGGTATTCCCTTTGGCTCCAGCACTTTTATTAGTGTGATTAAGGGCCACACACAAGTTTACAGGACAGGAGTCGCAGGATAGGATGGGATGATGATATATTTCCATATATTTCCTTGGCTGTTACTTATTTTGCAAAGTTTTAAAAGCCTTTTCTGTTCTCAGAGCTTCTCTCTATCAGCCAGTGCTCTAAGAGCTTGTCCCATCACCTATCAAACAAGGTCAACGAGCAGGTTATAATCAGATGCCAAATAAACAAATGCAAACTTGAAATCAAGTGATTTACTGTCCATTTTCATTAAGTTCTTCCCAGGGAAGCAAACACTTTATGCAGCACCAGGGACCTGTGGATGGGGTCAGCGGCCGTGCTGAAGCAAGCCGTGGTGTGATGGTTTTCACCTAAATGGACTTTAACAACACCGAGCGTGAAGGGAAAGCTGCCTGGCGAGGGGGAAAGCGCCTGGAAACAGAGCAGCATCCCTTCACCCTCCCAAGAATCCTCCTTTGGAAAGTGTGTGGAGTTTGAACATTCATGTGTTTACATTACTCAGAGTTTTCTCCTCTTTAGACCAGAATTTTCCCTGCCCTGTCAGCTAAAAAATAAATCTGAGAACATGGGAGCTTGGAGCTTCATAACAAAGCTCAGCCCATTTTAAAATTAGAATTTTGATTTGTTTAAGAATTCCAGCATGAAGTGGGAGTGCTCTCAGGTAGCTGGACACCTTTGTGTGGTGAGGTCTGGCCTCAGTGGAAATAAAAGAGCAACTTAAAGGCAAGGGAGACTTTTAATATATTTGTGCGATGTGTTTTCCTAAGGAGTGGTGGGACTGCATCACCTGGGTTGGAAGGGACCTTGAAGACCACCCATTCCCACCCCTGCCATGGACAGGGACACCTTCCCCTGTCCCAGGCTGCTCCAAGCTCCCAGCCTGGCCTTGGGCACTGTCAGGGATCCAGGGGCAGCCGCAGCTGCTCTGGGAATTCCATCCCCACCCTCCCAGGGAACAATTCCTTCCTAAAGTCTATTAATGCACAAAAAACCTGATGTAGCAACATCTCAGTGCTCTGCTGGCCTGTTACACACAGGGAAGTGACTCCAGGTTTTGGCTCCATAAATCACAGTGCTGGAACACTGCTTGGGAAAGGCATGTCACTTGGACAACACAAAATATTGAGCAACTTGAATTGTTTTTCCATGAAGCTTATCCCTTGATAGCACTTTCCTTTCTTATATCTCCTCAATACAACATAATTTCAATGTTTTCTAGGCAGAGTTATAATGCTCCTTTTCCAACATAATATTGGCTGCAATGTGGATTCTCTGGCGAGAAGTTGTGGTTTGCTTCTTTGCCATTTTGTGATTCAAGTTCAAAACAACAACTCTTAACATAACCCATTCTGAAATTTTGCAAGTATCATTTACCAAAACAAAAGCTTCGCCCTCAGTTTTTCTGTATTTGTTTTATAAATTTTTCCATTCCCATATTTCAGAAAATTTCCCAAATGAGACTGAGCCAAATTTTTTTCCTCTCTTTTTTTTTTTTCCTAAAGGTTGCATAAATATTTCACATGTATCTCCCTTTAATTAGATCATAACATTGTAAAGTGGCAAAGAATTTTCTCCTTCCCCAAATTAGACATGAGAAGCACAAACAAATTAATTTGTGTCTCAGGGTTTTGACTGGGCCTCTTGGCCTGCTCCAGCACTAATACAGGCACTCGTGACCCTCTGGATTTCAAACGCCTGAGGGTAAAAAGCAATTATAAAAACATGACTCTCCCAGATCAGCTTTCGAATCTGCCTTGTCTCTGTTTTATTGATGGGAGATTGAAGGAAGATTCAAATCAGCTATCCTTCAATTCTTTACCAGCAGCAAAATACAGAAATCATTAGCTTTTTCTGTGTAAATGACTTTGTCCTGCTTTATTATTCAAAACTGGCCAGGCATTAGACTTGAAAAGACCATGTTGAATATTTATTTCAAGTTTGGGTACTTGTAAATAGTAGGGTGCTTTGCACCTTATTTTCTTTTTTCTTTTTCAGACTAATTTTTTTGTAACAATTAGAGCAGGAACTAATTAATATGCTGGATTTTTTTAATAGCTAAAGAACACACACTGATGTAAATTAGGATGATCTTGCTCTCACAGGTCTATTGTTATGGTAAGGAAGCCCTGCTGTGCAACCATTCCCCAAAAAATCAGGGGAAATAATTAAATATCTAGTTTATTTTATTTCTCCGTGTGAAGGCTGGTGTGCATTTAGGGAGAAGTAAGGGTGGGGTGAGATCAAAATATTCTCTTTAAACCCCAGTGTAATTATATCTCCTCATGGTGGTAAGTGTAATCAGATCCCAAAAAATGGGAGAAGAGGAGGGTTTGATTTAGAGAGGCAGAAAGAGGAGAGAGGCAGTGGGAAATGCTCTCAGAGCAGCCAGGCTTGGAGAGGAAGCTGGGCTGAGGTGAGATTGTATTTTTTAATGAGTCTAAATTGTAGAATTACAAAGGTCGGAAAAGAGCTCCAAGATGATTGAACCCAACCTTTGACCTAAGGTTGGATCCTTTTGGTTCCACTGGATGGATCAATGTGGGAGCACTTCCAGGGTGTGAGGCACGAGAGGGGGAGGATCTCCATGTGTGAGGATCCATCAAGGATGGCCCCTTGCTGTTTTAAACCCAACAATCCTGAAAAGCATCAGACGAGATTTGTGCAGCTCCAGAAGGAAAAGTGTGATGGGAGGGTGTTGTTTCCTTGACAGAAGCTGAAGACCTGGGCTAAAGAAAATCCTTTTTCACCCAATGTGAGTGATGACACCTGAGTGTGGGAGAGGCTTGTCCCTATGCCAGTCTCTTCTTATTTCTCTTTCTGTTCAGAATAACATGAGGGCTGGACTTTGAATTCAGTCCAAGTGACTGCACAGTCCACGCTGTGGGTGGGTCACATTTCCAAGGCATCAGATAAATCCAAAGGACTCCAGGTGTAAAGGTGGAGTCAACAGTTTGTGTCCAAGTGAGCTCAGCCCCCAGCCAATCTGTCGCCTCTCTAAATCCTCCTGGGCTGCTCCTGCAGATAAAAATTCTGCCCCGCTCAGATGGGGGCTTTTTAAAAATGATACAAGGCAGACATTCAATTTTAAGAAGCTGGAGCTTTATTTTTGGAATCCTAGAATGTGTACGGAATTTAAAAAGCCTAAAGCCATAATGTTTTACTGCTCCTTTGATAAAATATATATTTAATCATATCTTAAAAACTGTTCTCATTCTGCCACTTGATGTTACCAACCAAGCGGAACCCATCAATGCAACACTATCTATCAGCCCTTCTTTTATTTCACTCTCCTACAACTCCTTTTTTAATGGCACATCCGTTAATGAATTACTCTGGAGTTTCTGGGAAGCCCAAATGAAAATCTTGCTCCTCCTGAAGGTGGATCAGTTACCTCCAGGTTTTCCATTTTTTAGAACCAAAATGCTGAATCTGACACTTTTATGTTTCAAAACCTCCAGCACAAACCAATCTTGTAGTTCTTTGTCTGGAAGCTGTATAAGCCAGAAGTTGGTAATAGGGACTTTCTCCATTGTTTTCAGATCTTGGAAAGGTTTGGATTGGAAACCCAAACTTTAAAGCCCACCCAGTGCCACCCCTGCCATGGCAGGGACACCTTCCCCTGTCCCAGGTGCTCCCAGCCCCAGTGTCCAGCCTGGCCTTGGGCACTGCCAGGGATCCAGGGCAGCCCCAGCTGCTCTGGGCACCCTGTGCCAGGGCCTCCCCACCCTGCCAGGGAGCAATTCCTAATTCCCAGTATCCCATCCATCCCTGCCCTCTGGCAGTGGGAGCCATTCCCTGTGTCCTGTCCCTCCATCCTTGTCCCCAGTCCCTCTCCAGCTCTCCTGGAGCCCCTGCAGGGCCTGGAAGGGCTCTGAGCTCTCCCTGGAGCTTCTCCTGTCCAGGTGAGCCCCCCCAGGTGTCCCAACCTGGCTCCAGGGCAGAGGAGCTCCAGCCCTTGGAGCATCTCCATGGCCTCCTCTCAATCTTCATCTAAAACTTTTAATTAGAAGATGGAGTTTAGAAAACCCTTCTAGAAAATGTGGGAATGTTGTGTGTGACAATTATCAACCTGGGCTGATGAGGATGAGCCAGCCATCGGTAGCTTGGCTGAATTTTCAATGCTGCCCATTTGCTACTGGTGGTTTTAAGATTTTATGGAGAGTGATACAGGTGTCTTTATCAAAACTGTGTCTTTGAAACAGTAGTTAGACTAATTAAAACCTCTCCCTGCAGCTACACCTGTTGACTCTGCTGTTGCCCTGTTGTTGGATGTGTGTCTGTGGATGGACCCCGGACTTTGTCAAGGTGTTGTTCATGTTACTGTGGCAAGAATGAGTTAAATCACTGCTCTCCATTTTCTTTTTTTTTTTCAGAACTGAAACTTGTCCAGCAAAGTTGGTGGTCTCCATAAGAAATTCAAACTCTCTGCTGACCAAGTGAAAACACACATGTGCATGTATCAGACATATACATAATCTTGGCTGAAAATCAGCATCAGTGACAATTTCACTCAGTGAAATCCTAATTTTGATCCCTGCTCTTAAAAATCATGTTTGTCTCAGGAATTTTACTTTTTTACAGAAAGTTGGGGCGGGGGGGTTGTAATTTCTTTCCCTTTTCCTCAGAAATATCCAGTGCGGACCGCGCTGCTAAAAAGCCGCCGGACCGTTGGCAATGGCGTTCCAGTGTAATTCCTTTAACTAAAAAAGATTTGCTCTTACTTTTGATAAACACATAAGCAAGAGTCTGCTCTTTTCATTCCTGTCTCTTTTCCTGGAGGAGCAGGGGATCTCCCAGTGCTGTCTGTTCTTTTCCTCTGTGCTTTGCAGGCTGGGGAATCGCGCGCCAGGCTCAGCTCCGCGGCCTCTAAAGAGGCAACATTAAAGTCAGCACTTGACTGAGCTGAATTTTACAGGAATTTTTTTTCCCCCAACTCTGATATTGATATCTTTTAAGTGAAGGGAGTAAATGAGGAATCTTTCTCTAAATTATTGACTGGATGTCTAGCGAAGAGATGAATGAAAAAATCTCTTTATCTCTTTGATAAAGGTTTAGGTGAATTGAGTTAATCTTGAGGCTTCTGCTGTGACCATTTCCAGTATTGTTTAGGGTGAGCTAAGCGTGTGAGGAGGATTTGTGTGGGGGAGAAGAAATATAGCCTAAATTTTAGTGCTGGGGACATGAGAAGAGATTTTCTGTGTTTCCTGAATAATTTTTCTATAAAATCAGCACAGAGAAAGAAGAGGAGGGAGTTCAAAACGAAACAACTTGGCGTTGCTCTGCTTTTCTCTTTCTGCTCCCTCAGCATTTTGCAGAAATAATTAAAGCATTTCAGATCACAAATTGAGGGGTGAGAAATTGGAGGAGAGCCCCAGTAACAGAGAATTCCACCAGCAGGAGCTGAGAGCCCACAGAAGGTCCCAAAAGGTCTTGCAGAGACAGGGACATCTCTGGTGTGCATGGACCCAGCAGGAGCTGCTGGGAGAGGCTCAAAGCAGCTCAGCTCACTCCCAGGCTTATTTTTTGGACAGTCTGAACTTATTCTTGAGGGAAAAAAAAAAAGATACGGGAAAATATATAAATAGTTGTGTATTTTTAGGAAAATTTAGGAAGGAAAGAAGGCACCGTGATAGGTTTTGTTCTTCCAGTAACATCTCCGTCCTTCATTTCAGTAAAAGAAGACTTTAAAAATCTGCTTTTCTCTGTATGTAAAATTCCTGTGATACAAATTTGATCACATTTGCAAGGATTAAAGGATTTGATGTGCAGAATGCATTCTCTTCCTAAGCATGACAAATGGAAGCAATTTACAGATGGCTTCTGAATATTTTCCTGAAATTATTTTCCTGTTCTGTTTTGGTTTGGCTTTTTGTTTTGTTTTGGGGTGGGTTTTTTTGTGTTTCTCTTCTTTTTCTTCTTGTATGCCACTAGAGATCAGCATATTTTTAGACATTTAAGCAATCATAATGTCAACATAGGGGCTTTAAAAGGATCCTGCATAACTATCGAGTAGCCAAATTACTCATGACTGGCAAAACAAAACGAATAAAGTCAGGCCTGAAGGCATTGAGAAAGCAACTTTTTGCATCCAGCTCTCATATTCCCTTATTCCCTTGTTTTCTTCCAAGCTTTGGGCATCTCTGCATTTCCATTATGTTAGTTTTATTTCCCCCCAAACCCTCCTTTGTATGGCACAAAAATGAATGCCTATTACAGGACTGCTCCCTCTTAAATCTATTATTGGCTTAATGCATTAATAATTTTGAACACACATCTTTTACTCCAGGAACAGTGGCAGGATCTTCTCAAACTTCCAGGTGTTTATATTAAATTAAAATAAATATGGGTTTTCACATGCCCTCAATTCCTGGTTGTGTGAAACCAGACTTTCTCACTTGTACAAATTGACTAAAACTTTGTGTTTCATACCTGAGGGCCCAGGAGAGTTGGGGATGAGTTCCCTACCTTTGAAGAAGTTCTCTCTCCTCTAACACACGTTTTCTGACTCCACTGGTCACTCTTCAAGGTCGTCAATGCAGGGAGATTGTCACTCAGAGAAGCGCTGATCATTTTTCCCTTTGTTTCTCTCCCTGGTTTCAGTCCCACCTGGGCTCCGGCAGCGATTCCTGCACATCTGGGTTTTACAGATTTCAGCCACGCCGTGTCCCTGTCCCAGGCTTTTACACGGGGATGAATGAAATGTGATAAATGAGCGTTTGCACAGTGCAATAATTGTGTTTTTCTTCCGAGGCTGCGTGCTGGGTTTGGGCAGGACGTTCCCGACAAGCCGGGTTTGTCAGCACATCCTAAACTGGGGTTTGTGACTAAAAACAACAGCATCAGCAGCAGGGCTCGGAGTTTCTTCTGCTGTTAAAGAGTTTTGAGATTAAATGAGTGGGTCAGATATTTCAGAGTTAGTTATAACTTCTTCTTAGTTATAACTTCAATTTTTTTTTTTTTTTTTCTTAAAAGCATCCAGATCTCAAGACCAAAGCCTGGATATCTTTTTAATCATGGTCAGACTTTCTTCTAATGTCCACAGTCCTAATTTGCTGGGAAGTTTAAGTAGCAGGAGCTCCATTCATTTGATTTAGGATTTTTATCAAGGAGAATAAGATCCAAACTGTAATTCCACAGGTCCCCTGCAAACAAGCCTTTAGAGTTACAGTGATCATTGATTAAAAAAAGGGAAGGAAATTTATTAACAAATAAAAACCTTAATATTTAGATATGTAGAAGAATATTTATGCCTTCTGCTTTTACAACTGATTGAAGAAGTTAATTTCAAATCAAGGATGCACAATGATGGATAAAAGAGTTTCCCATAATAACGGGAACTCATGTAAATGTAATCACTGGAAGTTGTTTCAACTCCTTATAAAAGGAAATGGAAATAAAATATTGATTGTTTAATGATAACCAAAAAAAGAATAAAACAGAAAGAGGAGGGAGAGAGAATCCAAGGGGTTTTGCAATTATACTTTTTTGCTCGACTTTTGGTGTAATTAGAGAAACTTCTTGCAGCATTGGGAAAACCCTGTGTCCGAATGAACAGAACTTGGTGGTACAAAATTCCAAATCCCATCCCAGGAGGAGGGATCCGGCAGGACTGAGTGAGACAGTGGGCAAACCTGAGGGGGAAAAGGGTGATGGAAAGCTTTGGAAAACATCTTTCCAGCAGCAAGACAGTTGCTTGTCCCTCTGGCTTGTCTTTAGCTGAATTTTCTGTGACAGAAGGGAAAAAACCAACACCCTTCATTAGCCTTGTAAATCCCGGCCTAGAAAGCCCCAGGGAGCTTGCTCCCAAGAAAAAGAATCCTTTGCACAATAACTGCACATTTTCAATCAGTCCTCTTGATCCCTGCTTTTGCTTATTCCCAAAAATCTGCCAAGTCTGTTGAACTTCCTCAGAGTGACCCTCCCATTTAATTCATGGGCCATTTTGTATTTACAGAGAGGTCAATAAAAGCTTTCCAGAGCTCCAAACCTCCCTGTAATGGTTGTCCTGAGCAATCCAGCCTGAAGAGCCCCAACAGGAAATTGGTAAAGCAGCAGCCAATTTCCTTTTGCTTTTTTACAGCCTTTTGGTCTTCCTGCACTGTTCATATCCCCACTGCTGAATTATTCTAGAACTGGTGGGATATTTCCAGTGCCACAGATGGAGGAGAGCTCATATCATTCCCAGAATTTTATGTCAGGTTAATCAAACATTGGATTTATTTAATTAATTATAGATGTAAGGTAAAAGCAAAAGAGCAACGATGAAATTTGGTTTTGACTCTGATTTTGCTAGGACCAATGATTATACAAATATTTTGTTCTTCTTGCTTAAAATTTGGGCAATGCCTATGGATTTTCCAGGCTGAGGTTGAGGAGCTTTGAAACTTTTGGGCATGGGGAACAATGTAATGGGGTGAACTTCTGCCATCTGCTCCCATTTCTGAACAAAGAAAAGAGTATCTGTTATTGGGAAGAGTGAGGCCATGGCATTATGAAATATTTTAGTTCATAAACTCATTTCACAGAGGCTGCAGCACACTGGCAGTAACTGATTGAACAGCTCTGCAGAGTGAATCGTTGACACTGAGTACCAGATGTCCCCAATAAATGCGTTTCCAGGTTGCTCCCTTCAGATGATGGCGAGTCTGGTCCTGCTGCCTGCGGCTCCATTTCTGCCTGGAACACAGATTCCAGCTTAGTCTCAGCCCAAAGAGATGCTCCACAGCTGTGTGAGGCTGACCCCGTCAGGGAAACGGGGACACCTGGGACGTGGCCTTCAAAAGCCACTCCCAACCCGACCTCCATCGATGGCCTGGAGGCACTGAGGGACTTCCCAGCCTCCTCTCCCACCATCCCAGGAGAGCACTCAGGGCTAATTTGGATGCCTGGGCTGCCTGGCAGTGCCTGGGGAGTGTTTAGCATCTTGGAGAGCCCTGGTTGTCCGTGACAGCAAAGGTGCTGAGTGCCCAAACTAATCAATGCTGATGGTGGAGGCGCCTAATCCTGCACCTCCCTGAGCCTCCCTCTGGACTCTCAGTCTCAGACCTTTCTTTAAGATCCACAATTCCATGCAGTCTTCTCCCAAAATAGGCAGAAGGGAGGAAAATGTTTAAGGAACAGCTGGATGTGGCACTCAGTACTCTGGTCTAGTTGACAATGTGGTGATCAGTCACAGGTGGGACTTGATGATCTCAGAGGTCTCTTCCAATTGATTATGGGGTTCTGGGATTCTGGGAAGTCTAGCAGGGGATGGTGGTCGTGTGTTCCCTGCTGTGACAACAATGACCACAGCACAAAGTTTTGGTCTTTGCTCTTGCAACTTTTCTGTATTTTCTCCAATAGCTCCTTAAAGAAAAATAAATTAAGAAATCCTTGAGCTTGGTCAGGGACCCCTTTGCCTCAAGGAAGTCTCCTAAATCTCTGTATCCTTGTTTATTAATCATAAGGATGTCTCTTTTTTCCCCCTGAAAAGTAGAATATTTCCAGCACAAGGAATATGTTTTTATCCCAAACAGATGAAAAAAATGGCTTGGAAAGTTAGAATGGAATTAAACTCTCCTTCCCTGGTTGGTGCAAACCCTTTTAAACCTGAGCCTTTGTGTACCATGGGTGGATGTTTTGGGTATGTTTGGGAAGTATAAACCTCCCATTCTTGTTTTCCATCTGCCTGTGCCAGGTACAGCTACAGGATGGGGACTTCTAGTCTGGGGTACCTTGACAAGATGTAGGAACCCCGTGTGAGTGCAAAGATGTGTTTGAAATTACCAACGCTATTAATTGAAGAGCTGAGGACCCCAGGATTTCATCATGATTAAGCAACTGAATGGGAGTTTTGATGTCTAAGATTTAGACTTGGTCGCTCCATACATCCCAATTCCTGCACCTGTGTCCACGTTTTGTCCTGTTATTCCAGATGATGTCTTTGCTGTTGCTCCAGGCATGGACATTGCTGCAGAACCTGGTGCAGAGGAAGTGCTGTGACAACAACTTTTCCTTAGCCACAGGACACTGTTTTCTCACTATTGCCAGGTCCCTTTTTCTTTAGACTGACACATTTTCCACTCATTTTGTGGAAATCATCAATATTCTAAATTGAGATTATTAAAGAAAAAGAATATGGTGGAGCACTGCCATTTATATAAATTTTGTGTCATGTGCAAATAAAATTCAAGGTCATATCTGAAGTTTTCCTGCGGCACTCAAGGCCTTTGGTCCTTGGTTCTGACTTTTGAAGCCTGAGAAGAAAACAGAAATCAGAATAATCACGGTTGTGATTCCCGGAATTTATTCACTTATGGAAAGAAAGGAAGCACAACCAAGCCTCTCACATGAAGGAGATTGCAGCCACAAAGTCTTAAAGGACTGGGTTACCTGCCTTGCCTCGTGTTGTCTTTTGTGCTAGTTATGTATTGCTTCAAAGGTACAAAAATAACAGCTCTCATGTCTGAAATATTTTCCTTAGTTTTGCCTCTTGGTCATAAAAACTAATCTGATCTTTTTTTTTCTTGTGAGGTTTCTTGTAGGTTTTCGCTCTTCTTTGTGTCTTCAGCCTTGAGTTTAATTTTTGTCAGTTAACCTCCTGCCTCAAACACAGATTTTCTCTCCAGGCTACCACTTTGATTCTTCTCGTCAATCCCAAACTTAGCAAAACTATGGATGTGCATATTATTTTTTTCATAATTATCAAGTTTATTCTCTCTTTTTTTCCCCCTCTCTCTCTTTACCCCTTCAGGATCTTTCTGGCAAGGATTTCTCTCTCCTGGGTTTCAAAGCTGTGAGAATTACAATTCACTCCAAGTTCAAGCCTTTGTTTAAGACAATGTCCTCAGGGTTATGGGGTATGTTAAATGGCAGAAGAAAAACTCCTGCTCTGGGTCTCCTGTTTGGCTGTTTTGTGTCAGGTGGGGCGTGGAATATCCACTCCTGTCCCACTTTGAAGCCCAGGTGGATTTCACAGAAGTCACTTCTGCAGCCAGGGGGATTTGGGTGGGATTTCCCTTTGGTTTCGGCCATGGTGAAGCATCAGGCCCTCCCATGTGCTCTAAAGCTCTAGGATTATCACCACTCCTTTAATTATTCCTTTTAAAGGAAAGGGCTGGGGCACGGCTCAGCCCATGGTAATCCTGGCCATGAATGAGGCTGATCCCTGTGAAAAGGAATGTGGGGAACACCCCACAGCTCTGGTTCATGCCATTGCATGTGTGGATTTTAGTGGTCTCTATTGATGCTACAAAGAGAATTTTTTTTTCATATATTTTTGCCCATTTTTTCCCCCCTTGTAGCTGAAAGAGTTTGTAGCAGCACTTGTTGACACATGGAAAGAAAAACAGTCTCTACCAAGCTGGCAGCTTGCTTAGCTCAGGGATTGCCAGGGGACCATGCCAAGGGATTCCCAGTTTTTAGGGATCCCACCACAGCTCTCACACCACACACATCTCCTTATATCAGCATGTGCAGCAGGGCTTGAGCTGAGCCTGGCAGCAATATCCCCTCACTTGTGACCTCCCAGCTCCCAGGATTCCTGCTCAGGGAGCCCCTGGTGCTGCCTCACTCCTGGCACAGGAATTGGGATGCAGTGAGCAGCATATCCTGACTCTCCAGGCTGGATGATATTCTGAAAATTCTGATAGGGTATTTTCTTCCATCACAAAAAATATCAACATTTATGAAATGGGAGCAAACTGTTTAAATTTTTTATAGACTGAAAAGATTAAGCTTTGGCCAGCTCCAGTCAAATTTCCCTGGTTCCCCATAAGAAAATGAATTGGAGTGGAACAGCGTGGCTGTCCTCAGTGCTGCACGGAGAAGCCATCAACCTGCTCCCTGCAGTCCCACCTTGTCACTTCAGTATGCATGGGAATCCAGGGTGGATCTTTATAGGTCCATATTTCCATGACCTCTGGTGTTCTTCCCCTCTTTTGCTGGTTTATTTTGTTACCTGGATACAGCTCTGAGACTGGTGGCACTTGGAAAAGCTATTGCTGGTGCAGGCTCCAATTGCAGCTCTGATGAAGGAGATGAGATAAACCTCTCTTCTCATCTGAGCATCTCCAGCACAATAAGGGCTGATAAAGAAATGCAAAGAGCATTGCAAAATGCCAGTTATTACTATTTTCAGTGTTGCTGAGAACTACAAATGAATCCCTGAACAGCTGAACTTTCACACAGTTGATGGTGTTGGGACATCAGCAGGCTGTAGTCACTCTGTTCCCTTCTGTCCCTGAACCCCTCATAAAAAGGAACACCCAGATTTAGACTGGAATTTGTTTTAATCAAATACTTGTGTCTTATAGCAGGGATTTAAAATAATCACCATCCAGTGTTAAGGGATACGACATGGCATACTGGAAAACATTCCCAAGTTCTTTGGAATGTGATCACCGAGGAGTTCATTTTCTGCAAGGTCTTAAAAATACAGCCATGCAGTAAAAAAACTTTATTTCATTGTCTGGCTATTCCTCCAAGTCCCTTCCTTCCTGGAATGTTTATTAAATTTAGTTTCATGCTGTCTGTAAATATATATTTGTATAGGAATATGTACATACATTGTTCTCTTCCCTCAGAAGGCTGGGTGGGCTGCCAATTGCAGCCTAGATTTTAGATTTTAGCTGGTACTGGTGCTGGAATTTTGCTGTGTGCTAAGATGTGACAGAACAAGTTTGCTCTTCCTGTGGGTGGTTTCCCTCCCTGCTGCTGCCACTGAATCACAGCCCTACCTTGTGCTGATCAAAATACACTGAATCTGTCTTCTTTTTCTTTTTCCCATTATTTTTGGTGGGGTTTTTTTTTTCCTTTTTTTACCAAGAGCACACAATATTGACTTGAGGATTCCAACACAGCTGCCTGGCAGTGTTAATCAATGCTCTCTGCTTGCTCACATCGTACTGCCAGCGTTAGATCATGGTGACAAGAGCAGAACAAGCTCGCTGCAGCCTTGGAGTAAATGATCACTCTGCCCGTCACTGGGAGCTGCCTTTGGAGCAAATATTGCTGCCTGCATGGTAGAAATAAAACAGTAACTGCTTCTCTCTTCTCTCTTCTCTCTTCTCTCTTCCCTCTTCCCTCTTCCCTCTTCCCTCTCCAGCGGACAAGAGAACGGTCAGACCGACGATCAGCGCGACGATGGCAGCGGATCGGCGCGCTGCGGTAGCTGAGCTGGCTGCTCGGAGCGGCGCTAGCGGCGTCGCGTCGAGTGCTGCGGCGAGGAGAGGCGGGAGATCGGCGCGGATCTTATCTCTCTGCTAGTGCTGCTCTCTCTTCCGTATGATCGTCTCTGCTCTTCGATCTCGGTCTATTCTCTTCTATTCTCTTCTCTTATCTGTCTATTCTCTTCGTTTTCCTCTTGCCTTTCCCCTTTCACATTTCCCTTCCTCTCCTTTTCCTTTTTTCCTTCTTCCTTTTCTCTTTTTCCCCTTTTTTCCCCTTTTTTCCCCTTTTCCCTTTTTTCCCCCCTCTTCTCTTTTTCCCCCTTTTTTCCTTTCCCCCCCTTTTCCCCTTTTTTCCTCTTTCCCCTTTTCCTTTCCCCTCAAATCATCAACTCTCCATTGTTTCACCCTTCTTACTGGTGGTTCTGTTAGGTCCTCGCTTGTTACATCTCAAAATTGAATAAAACCCTCCTTTGTGCTGACAGCTTCATTGTACTCAGCGTTCAAAATATCAAAGGCTGAATGCTAAATGTTCCTAATGCAAAGTGTCAAGAGTGCAGTCGGGGATAATAGAATACATGTCTTGCAAACTTGCACTTTAATATGGCAAACTACTTGGTCAGCAAGCAAATTAATTCATTTATGATCTGATATTATTGCCAGCAGTGGGTCAGCTTGTGCAGGCAGCTCTGTTGAATTTTGCTGCTGCTGCTCAGTGTCTGCTCTGTTTGTGGATGCCTCCCAGATAATGAGTGTTTGGAACATAATTTCAGTGATTTCCCTTCTATACATCACTTCACCTTGTTGTTAATAACATTTCTCCAAGTGCATCTCCACTGTTCAAAGGGACCAAGCCCCATTTGCTGTAATGATCTGGCGATCCTTTGGAAATTCCAGTTGTTGTTCTGCAGGAATTGATTGTGCAGATGTTTAAAACACGAACAGATGAATCCAGTGAAATGTTGTCAGTGGTGTGTTGTCTCCCACAGTTCCACAAAGAAACTTGAACATATTTTCTGGCAGAGCTGCTCATTTTCCCAGGGCGGATATTTGCAATCCTACCTCTGTAGTTTGTGAATATCAAAATGAATGGTAAATATTAACCTCTGAGAGCTAGAATAATGTGAAAAATTACAAAAGTAAATGTTAGCAGAAATATCTGTTACACAGACAAAGAGAGAGACAGCACTGAAAGGATTTATGTTATTTTTTGAGTCTTGGCTCATACGGGAAAGTTGTGAATCTTTCGATTGAAAGGAAAGGAAGGTCCAATTTTTCAAAAGCAGCCTCGAAGGTTTGTTTTTCAGAGTTCAGTGACCTGATTGAAAGAACAGCCCTCTGTAAAAATAATTATGGAAGAGGGGAAAAAAAAATAAAAATACTTGACATACTGTAAAAGTTACAGCTGCAAACAGATTTTCATTCTCTTGTACAAAAAAAGAAGAAACCCAACAAAACAACCCAACACCAAAACCAAATGGTGAACAAATTTTATTGTTCTCTTTCTTACAGGAAAAAAGGCTTGGTGACCCTTTTGGCTGTGTCCTCCTTGATTGATACCCCTTATGAGGAGCACACATCTGTAACTTATTTTTTTGTCTCTCAATGATGTCTCAGAGATGGGTATATTGAGGTCCTGAGTGATGCCAGAATGGGGTTAAAGAATCCTTTGCTAAAGCAAATGCCTGTAAGTGAAATAATTTAAAATTATTTACAGAACAGTTTTTAAAGCAAAGATGCAACACCGATTTTCTGGAGATGAATTTTGGCTTTTGGGCATGGTGATTAGGATATTTCTCAGAGAAACACCTGTTCCATCACTGCTCTGCTTTTAGGTGATTTTCAACAAAAAACTGATGGTGAATTTGAAGTGACAAAAGATATTCTGGTCCTTTCCAGTAGGTGGGATTATTCCTGTTTTCCTTAAGCGTTGCCAAATCCAGCCCTGCTCCTTTCCTGCATCCATGGGCACAAACAACCTCATCCCTCAGCACGTGTCAAACCTTCAGCTGGCTGTGCTGAACTGCTGCAGCAAAAAAGTTGGAGATGAACTTGTAGCCCATGACAGAACATCATCTCCACTGCTGCCTGCTCCTTCTTTACGGGCAGCCTGGTGGTCTTCCTGCCACAGCCATCTCCGTGTCATCCATTTCCTTTGTCCCATCCCAGAAGCAGCATCAGCAGAAACACACTGGAAGATCACACTGGGCTGGAAGCCAATGCAGATTTATGTCTTTGGTTTTTTTTCTTCCCTTTGTGAGCTGTCTTTGATTTAAAGAGCAGCTTTTTATCACAGCTGAGGTGTTGATCTAGGGACCAGGGCTTGGCAGAGGGCTCCTGCTGAGTGGCCCCTGGCAGGACATTTGGCCCAAACTCTGCTCGTGTGCTGGGTTCCTGCCCATTTAAAATCCATTTGATGCTCTCTTCTCCCTGGAAATTGTCACAGAGGGACTTTTTGGGTTGGTTTATTTTGTCATCAATGGCGATTCCCAAGTTCTCTTGTGTGAACCTTTTCTGACAGGAGGTGATGCAGGATGGCAGCTCAGTGTCCCAGAACAGCCGGGTAAGGGATGTCCCCCCATTCAGGGTGATCAGGACAACCCCTACAACCACCAGTAGTCGACTCAGGGTTCCAGTGATTAATATTGGTTTTGTGAGTGCTAATCACATCAACAGCTAATTTACATTTGAAGAATAATTTCACATTCCACTGGGTTGGGTCTAAAGTTGTTGCACCTGAGCCAAACTTAAATCTAACTTTTTCCCCAAGTATTCTGTCAAGGCAAATTTGTTCAGGCTCCACCACAGTGAAAGCACTGAGCAGCAACCAACTTAGAGCAGCTCTGGGGGTTGGCTACCAAGGCCTCCCCATCTGCAAGTGTTCATCTGCCTGCTGTCCCCAGCCTTTGCTGTCCCCAGCCTTTCTGTTGTGTTGTTGTTTTGTCATTAACATTAATCGCGTCTTTAGACGCACATTCCATGTTTAATATTAATCACTACGCTTTGTACGTTGGCTTTCCCTTTTTGCTCGTGGCTGCAGGGTGCTCAGAGGCCCCAGGCACGTCCTTCCCCCTCAGCCAGTGAGGCAGAAGGAGGGAAGTGCATTAGGAGCCCCCTGAGGAGGAGGAGGCACAGCACTTAAAGGACAGAGATGCTCCTTGGGCAGGGTGATGGGGAAGCGTGGCTGTTTGGGAGGGTTTTGGATGCTGTAGGGGCAGTGGTTGTGCTTCCCATGCTGCCCAGCATGTCCTTCCTCCCTGTGGAACATCCCAGGACAGGTTCTTCATCAATCAGGATCAAAACTTCCCAAGGAAGGGGAGTTGGGGGTGGGACCATGCTGGGAGGTCCTGCTGATCCATCAGGAGTGGGAAACCTTGTCTGGTCTGGAGAGGTGCAGACTCTGCATGGATCCAGGGGATGGTAAATTCCTTGGTTTTGTAGGCAATTGGGCAATATGTCCTGTTAGGAAAAACCCACAAGTTCTTCATGTGCTTCTCACCTACTCCACCTCCTCATGAAACCACACAGAGGGAAGGTCACAGAATGACTTTAACTTATGCAGTTGTCACTTGACTGAATGACAATTCATTGAGTTGTCAGCACAGACTAACACGAAATGTCAGAGTTGCTCTTCAGACAACAGAGTCGTTGGATTATTGCCTTTCAGATACTTACACCGTGATTAAATCCATAACAAAGCATTATTCCTGATTATGGCTTGGGCTGTTATTTCATTTGGGATTTTTTTCTCAGGTGTTTGCTGGCTTCTCCCTCCCTTGGGATGCAAAGGACACGTGTGGGGTCTCTGGCCCCACTGCCAGGAAGCTTCAACCCACTCTCCCATCCCACACCCAGCAGAGAAGGTGCTGGAAGAGGCACTGCTGACAGTGACTTCCACAAACCACAGGGAAAAGCCCAGAGCTGAGACATCTATTAAATACAGTTCAAACAACACCACACCAGATCAGTTATGAATATTTTAAAATAGGTTCTTAAAATTAGGAATTGCCTAGCGAGGGCAGTCATTAGTGCAGGTTTCATTAGGGTGGCAAGTTATCAAATTACGAACTAATTTAAATTATATCTCTTGAAATATCCTTTTTACATAAAACAGGGGGCATCGGGCTTGTAAAATAGACTGGGGCTTAAATGTAAGCTAATAAATATCTAATAAGTTCCAGCACATGTTTAAACTGATCTAACAGACAATATTCTGAACAAATATTGTACTGTGTAACCGCAGCGGCCTCGGACAGCCCTGGAAGCAGGTGTGGATCATTTTATTTGCTTTTTCCAGGTCTTCCCATACCGTGACCCCTCCTTGGTCGTGCTGCTCCTCTCAAAGCACATTCACACCCCCAGCCTCTACCTGAGCCCAGCTTCTGACTCCGTTTCCCCAACTAATTCATTAACGAGTCCTCCGCGTGCCTTCGGAGCCTCACATCCATTATCCTCATTTAATAGTTTAGCCTAAGGATGTCTTTCAATATAAATAATCTTCCACAATGCTTAGATAGCACAGTTGTGTTTCTTTTTATAGCAAATGGAAATGATCTCAAAGCATTTGACCAGGTTTTGAATCACAGAGCAGGTACAGAACCTGCCCAAAATTTTTTAGGTGGGGGATATTTTATCCCAGCAGAGCTGCATCTCCCACACAGACAGAAATCCACCCAACATGTGTTCAAGTCATTTTCTCCCTCTGAATTTTAGCTGGCCACGTAGACTTTTAAACCACCCTTTCTGCCTTAAATGTAGTTTTAAATTGCACCTAATATTTGGTGGGTAATTCTTTAAAGCTGTTAGCACCTATTCACAGGGTAAGTAGGGGGATTTTTCTTTTTCATGTGCGTCTTTGGGGATGTTAAAGGATCCAAGACTGGGGAGGCAATCTCAATCCAGAACTGATCTCTGCAGTTTCCTGCAAGGGTGAGATGGGAAAAGTAAAATATTACCTTATTAAAAATTGCTCAAAACACATCTTCCTTGTTAAATATGCAGAGCTATTCAAAAATATTACCTTTCTGGGAACAGTACAATACTCTGATTGCCTGAGTTACTATTTCCAGGACTTGGTTTACTGCGAAGGAAAAATTAGGACTCCAGGTGAACAAATGAATTCCTGCATTTCCTGAGGATCAAAAAATGAACATCCCATGCTCTGGAGGGGTGAGAGGCTTGTGTCAGTTATTGTGAAGGCAGGAGTCACTCAGATTTGACCATGCAATTAAAAGAAGCCGGAGATAAAGTTAGTAAACACACTGTCTTAGCAGTCAGAAAAGCCCAGGGCTAGGAGAAAATTAAAGCACCATAAAACTGAAGGGTTTGTACTCTCATTAAGATATTCCTGTAAGGAATATCTTAATATTACCAGCATCAAGGAGGAGAGGCTGAAAGCAGCGTTCCTCACACCGATATAACTTTGGCACTCGTGCTTACAGTATTTACAGCACTACAGACTTCTCCTTCAGAAATTAAATTAATTTGAAACCACTTATAGGCAAAGTCCGTCCATGTCTGAATCTCTTCCAGGCTGCTTTTGCAAACTACATTTTCTATATATAAATCATCCTACAACTCTCTCAGTGAAATTAATTCCACACTCTGTGTCTGCTAATGAGAGTCCACCCAATATTTTGCTATTGCAGACACTCATCAGCTCGCTTTAATTTACAGGAAGCAATCAGCATCTGCAGAGCAGAGAGTGTACAAAAGATGTCTTTAGCATTTATTGAATCTAAATGTTTGCAATGCCTCCTCACCTCTGAAGCAGTCCCACGCAGAAGGTATTTTAGGATTAAGGTTCCTGGAGAACTGTTGCCTTCTTCAGGAATACTCTAGCCCCTAAACCAAATATGTGCTAAATGATTGAAGAATATCTTGTAAATCATTTACCTCTTCCTGCTGCTAGTTTTCAGTGGATAGTGTTTACTCCGTTCCCAACGTGATGGCAAAGTTAAATTTTCATTTTGCTGAAAAAGAGCAGAATACGGAGAAGCCTTTCTGCTTGTTACTGCCTAATGTGGAAGGAGCTGGTTCTCAATCCCATGGATCACAGATGTCCTGTCAGGGCTCATATACACTGAGTGAAGTATTTGCATCCCCGAGCCCGCTGATAGACTGAGCATGTTTGTCTACAAAGTGCTTTTAAATGAACTAATACATGATTCATGTGGGCTCCATTGAGCAGAACACCAATCTGTCTGGACACACTTTGCTGTAGGCTTGACAATAGGAACATTTCTCTAGGTGAGACAGGTACAACCAGTCCCCTGGAAAACACAGAGCCAGCAGTGCCTGTGGCCTGGCACATCCGAGCCCTGCACGGGGTCACTCCAAGCCCTGGGCTGGAGGTTGTCTTTGGGATATTCTTCCTCCTGTCTCTCTCTGGGTGCCCGTGACACGAGCAGTGCACAGGCTGTGTCTGCTCAGTCATGCTTGAGCAGGAGAGGAGAGTGCAGCACCTTTATTATTTATACAGGGATACAGTAAGATTCCTTGCAGTGGAGGAGGGAAAAAAAAAATTGATCCCAAGTATACTGTTTCCTATTGAACTAAATAGATTTTTAATCGAGTCTCTGTTCCTTTGGGTAATTGACTTAACAGTGCAGGCAAATTAATTTCAGATAAACTATAGCTGGGATTTTCCAAGGAGCACAAGGGTGCTGGGGAGTCAGCTCCAGTGCAGCGAGAGCAGGGCAAATATCTTAATTCCTCTGGCTTTCCAGGCACATTGCAACCCAAATGTGCAGACCCAGAGCTGAATCCGGCAGCTTTTATGCGAGCAAAACTCCCGCTGAAGTCAGTCAAAAAAGTGACTGGGGAAAGGCAGCAGAAATGGCTCCAAAAATCCCCAAGTGCTGCTGAAAGTGTTATACACACATCACCTCCTCCCTGCATTTAATAACCTCATCTAAATGTTGCTCTTTGCAAGGCATTGTTGTGGGAGGTTTTCTGTGGAATTTGGCACCAGCGCCTCGTTCGGGATCTGATCAGCTCAGGAAAGCCTTTGGAACAATTTTGTTTTCTGGTGACCCAACCAAGAAGCCCATTCCAGTGGTGACAGGGCTGGGTAGCAGAACCAGCATCACTCTGCAGCTTCAAGACCTCCCCTTTCCTCTCTAGTAAAGCTCCTTCTGGAAAGTCTGTTAAAAAAACAAAAATAAAACCACAAAGCACGAAAAAGTTAAAAACAAACAAAAAAAATTCAAGAAACAAACAAAAAAACTACAAAACCAAAAAACCTAAAAAAAATCAAAGAAACACAAGAAACCCAAAAAACCCCAAAAAACTGCCCTAAAAAACAAAAAACCCAAACAAAAAAACCCAAAAGACCAAAAAAACCCCCTAAAAACCCAAAAAAAGAACCCAAAACAAAACAAAACAACAACAACAACAACAAAAACCCTCCCCAAAAAACCCCAAAAAACAAACAAACAAAAAAAACCCCAAAAAAACCAAAAATAAAACAAAAAAACCCACCCAAACCCCAAAATCCCAGGGAATTTGGAGCATTCTGAGTTTCACTGAAGTCATAAACAGCCATGGAAAAATATGTGCCCCGTGATTTGCAGCTGAGGGGTTCTGGGGGCATTGTTCCTGCTCGGATTTCCCAAATCCAGAGCCCCAGAGAGACAAGGAAAGCTGCATTCCCTTGTCCAGGCTGGCAGCAAAGCAAAGGCCAGAGGAGGAGCCCGAGGGCTGCATTTTCAGCCCTGATGGCTTTTGTCTTGTTGAGACAGGCAACTTTAGACATTTTACCTCCCTCCAACGTCGAAGCTGTGAAATACTAAATCTTTTACCTACAACTCTGTGCCTATAGCAACCTACAGAATAAAACTCCTTCCAATATTTCGTAAGGAAATGAAAAATACACAGTTTAAGAATTAGTAGCTGCTTTCCAAGGCTGAAAAATTATATTCTGCAGACTGGAAACAATAAAAATACTGCTGTTATTATTAAAGAAAATTTACTGTATGGAAAGGTTGTGTTTTACATATTTTGGTGCCTTAGTCATCTAACTTCAGTAATTAAAGAGAAAATCAACTGAACTATAATTAAAATGAAATTATTCCTCAGTTGCCAGTTGAAACTGTCATGAAATCAAGGAATGTGACAAATCATGCTCTGTATTATTTACATGTTCTGAAAGAAAGGATAAATACATGTCTATATAACTTTTCTCCCAAATAAATCTTAATTAAATTTTTTGTAGCATTTTTCCTCTCTGCAGCTGTTTTCAGATCTGATGATTTGAAATTATTTATCATATTTTCTGATATTCTGATATATCCTGTTAACCTGGCTGCTTTTATTGGCATATCCTGAGTTACCATCCAAAATTTTATCATTTATTAACAAAATTACCATCCAAAACTCTGGTTGGGTGTGGTTTGGCTGCTGGTTGGAAAGGGCTGAAATGATGCTGAGCTCTGATGGCACCGTGGTCAGGAAAGCTTGGATTTGTGAAAATAAAAGACACAAACTGGATATAAAGAAAATGAATTAAAGGAAGAAAATACACCATTCAGATCTGAAAGGCAGGAAACTCTGTTATGGGTTTTTTTTGGTACTCCCATAAAAATTTGGAACCTTTAATTAGCAGCTTATTAGCAATAGCAAATAATAGATTCACTAAGAGGAATTTTCAAAGTTCATGTAAAAACCTGATACTTTTTCCAGGTTTCTCCAGCAATAAGAATGAAAGCCAGAGCAGATGAGGGAAACTCTTTTTCCTCTTTGCTGCTCCCCTTTTCCTTGTTTGGTTATTTGCCTGCCTGGATCACCTGGGATGCAGGAGCCAATCTTCTCAGCAGAGCTTTATGCCAACTCAAATATTTTTCCCTTTTTCCCTTAGAAGTGTATTAATATGATATTTAATAGTTTCTAGAAATTGTCATGTGGAAGGGGGGGGGGGTCACCCACAAAGGCTCTGGACTACTGCAGGGAATTCAGGATATTATGATGAATTTTTAAAATAAATATTAAACACATGATTTAGCTGGTTTTCCTTCCTTTTCTTTGCAAGTAATATGAAATTAAACACTATTTTAAAAGAACTTGCCTTTTTCCCCTGTTGCTTAGCTCACTGCCCTCAAAACTTTGAACTCAGCTCAGCTGTTAATTATTCCACAGTGACAGATTCCTATTGGCTCTTCCTACTGGTTTGCTCCATTAATTTCTTTTCCAAAACATGGCACCTGCTGAACAACCCCGCTCTCTGTTTCTGACCCCTCCAAAAATGCTGTTCTGGAGGTTGGACCCACTTCTTCTCCTGCCAAGAGGGGATGCTGGATAAATGTCTGGGATACCTGAGGCTGGTGGGAATGGAGCCAGGTCACTGGGAGGGAACTGGGGCTCTGCAAGGGTTCCTGACTGGGAATGGAGCTCCTTCCTGCTCCCACTTAACCCCAGTGTTATTCCAGAACAAGCCTGTTGAAATTAGGGGAGTTATCCTGGCTTAACACCAGTGTAATTGAGAGCAGAATCTGGCCCCATGCTCTTGGCATGACTACTTTTTTGGCAGATTTGGCCACTAATGCTCTCAATGGGTTTTGAGCTTACATTTAATGGCATTACATTTATTTTAATATTTTTTTAAATAGCTAGTGTAAATTGATTCTAGTAAAAAAAAAAATAAAATCCCTCTACCTACTCGTGTTCATTTGTATTTCAAATGGCCCATTACATTTTCACTAACAATCATTAGAGCTGTGTGAGCTTATTGAAGCTTGGGCTTGGACTGAAATTGTAAAAACTGCCAGGTCTGGATTTTTTTTAATGCTGGAAATAGCACTAGAAAAGGGTTTTTTTGGTTTTTTTTTTTTGGTTATAATACATGACTAAGTAACCTGAAGTATGATTAAGCTGTGGTGAAGAAATACATTTCATTATTTCTTAGGTCCTCCAGTGGAAAATATGGGCACAGTCTGGATGAACTCTGATACCCTGATCAATATATTAATATTAAATCTGCCAGGTTTAGGCAGAGCCACTGGCTGTAATTTTAGTTCTGAGTCAAAGAAACCTGACAGGAAGCTGGTTCCAAACTTTGAGCACAGAAAGCAATCCGAGCATGATAAAGGAACAGAATCCTTACAAGGATTTCCACTCCTGCCCCGTGCTAATCCTAAAAGCAGGACTCCACAAGAGGAACACACCCCCCGATGTGTGTGTCAGCTGTTCCTGCAGCAGGGTGGGAGCACGGGCTGGGAATTGGGGGGGTTTTGGAGAGAGGGCTGGGAAGGAGATGGAGCACCAGGTGCTGGACCTGCTGAGCGTGGTGTCCCCACCGCGCTCGGCGCGGATGTCATCTGGGGCCTCTCTCCAGGGCTGGGGATGATGCATTGCACCTTCAATCCTCGGGATGCAGGGCTGGCTTCCTGGGAAGAGTGCTGACCAGCTGCAGCTCCCCATTGCCCATCTGTCTGAGCAGAGGTTGGGGCATCCCCTGCTCTGCTGGCAGGTTCGTGCACGCTGCTAATTGTACCTCTTCTAATTGTGGCCATTAATTCAGGGGAGTAAAGAACAGGTATTAATACAGATATTTAGCCTTGCACCTCGTTCACATCGCAGCCACACAGCCTTGGAGTAGAGCCACGCACGGAAATATGTGCAGCAGTCTGCATTGGTAACCTGAAAACACTCAAAGTATTGGTTTGAGATAGCTGAATATGAGCTCATATGCCAGGGCACAGCTCTACAAGGCTGAGCAGCTTAGGCTGGGTGCAATTGTTGGCCTCTGAACAAGCTCCCTATCAGAAATGTAGTGAACAAACACTTGAAGATCAAAAAGAGATTTTTGACTTGAGCTGTTGACTGACTGAATTCTGCCAACCCCCACCCAGGACCTCTTCCAGCCTGTTTGCTTCTTTTTTTCTTCGTCTACATTTACTACAAGGATCTCTGATTATCCTTCTGCTCTGCTCTTAACTTCCCTTCATAGGACATAACACAAAGAGAGCACAACAATATGAGTAGTTTTTGCCTAGTTAATTTTTTCCCCCAAAGAATTGACTCAATATTCTTTGCATTTAACTCCTCCACGTACCCATTGTTGGGCCAGCTCAAGTTGCTTTGAGTTGTATCACTCCTGCTTGCATGTTCTCCTCTCCAGCCTCCTCCCAAGCTGAGCCATTGGCAGGTCCCATCCTTTTACACGACTTCTTCCAGGTCATTGATACTTGGAGTGGAGAGTGCTGTCCTGACATTGATCTTGCTGTGCTCCAGTAGGCACTGAGAACAAACAATATTAGGTTATAGCATTGATTTCATGGATTACAATTTTTTCCCAATCATGTTCTTGTTAAGCACCCTGTAAAATACATCATGTCACATGGTTCTTCTCCTCAGTTCCATGGTGAAACAAACCCAGTGCTGACTCTTGCCTTCAGACTGGGAAACCTCATCCTCCCCAGTAACTGGGAGTTATCAGCCTTTAACTTAACCTCAGCTGATGCCTTCCAGTCCAGTATTTCAAATTTTCATAATTTGTGAGCAACTGGACAAGCTGGCTACCGAAAATAGGTATCACCATCTAATAAAAACTTAATGAAACTTTCAAAGTCACTCTCAGGTGTTCTCAGGGGAGGATTATGCAATTCCTGCCATGCAGCAGGAGCATCTCCCTCCACCTGCAGAGCCAGGCAGGTCTGAATGGCTTTTCATGTCCTCACTTTTTTTTTGGATGAATTCTGGACTCTTTTGTCAGGCCCAGAAGTCACTACTGATACTTTTCAAAGTAACAGTGCTGCGGTTTGATGAGAGAGGAGATAATGTGGCCATGAGGCTTAGGATGTATAAACACACACATAATTTCATTAAGTGCTCTTCCTAATTATTTTATATATTAATGCACTGCCGTCACTGCCTGCCAGATAATCTTTCATGTGGAGCACAGGGCTAAAAAGACATCAAAGCAAATTTGGCTGCTTCCTTCAAGGTACAGTTTAGAAGGGCCCATTTTCTCAAGGCAGTAGGATCCCTACAGACAATAAAATATAATAACATATAATTATATTTTTATAATAAAATAAAAATGGCACCCAAATGTTGATACAAGTGATATTTGCAAAACAACTGCTCTGAAAAATATGCACTTCAAAATATAATGGTTAAATTAGGCAGGAGACTCCTGGCTAATTTAACCATTATATTTTGAAATTATATATTTTTACTTTGAAAACCTGCTCAGCCTGGTTTTGGTGCCACTTGACAAAGAGGAGAGACCCAGTGTTACAAAAGTGGTGACAACATTTTTCCTGCTAAAATTTAAACTTGGCATTCCCAGGAGTAAGGCTTTCTCCTTGGAATTTTTCACTGCTCTCAAGTATAACAGAGATTTCAACATTTCTGGCTCTTCATAGATCCCATCCTCTCCAAACCACACGGCCTTGACCCCACCCAGGCACACCAATATACTGAGGTGAACAGAGCCCGTGTGGGCACAAAGATCTGTTTGTATCAGCATAGCTGGGTGTAAGCATTCCTAATTTTATGTAAATTTGGAGTTCCTGTGTTGAAATCAGCAGAAATGGAATGTGGAGAGACAAAATATGGACACCTGACTCTTTGTTCATCCAAGCTCATGATGTCCTGTGAAAAGCTGAGGCACAGAGCTGTGAAAACAGGACTGATTCTGAAAACTGCAGGTGGCTTGCAGAGAGAAATACCTTTGTTATTCTTCCTCAACCTTCCTAATCCTCAGCCAAGTATTTTAGAAAACATTTCAGTGACATGATGGATGTGAACCATTTAAAAGTTTTATTGAGCTTTACTGTAGTGCAAATCTTAAAAATACTATAGAAATTATATTAAGATTTTCAGTAAGGTTCCACACAGAATTATGAATAAATGTAAAATTGATTTCAGATTGGAAATAGATGCCAGGAAGATTTTGCATATCAGGTAGAGCAATGAAATTACATTTATTGCTGTTTTGTTTTTTTCCTTTTTTTTTTTAAAAAAGCACTTCAGCTCAGGTAATAATTGTACAGTCTATTATAATGATCCCAGGAGGTGCTTAACAGTACTGCAATTCTAAGTTTTACACTTTTATTTTTCATTTGAAGAAAAACTTGTCACAATAAAAGTGATACATTAACAGAACATCACTTCCTTTTTTTTTTTTTTATTATGAGTATTTAGATTATTTCCGTGAAATTGCTTATCAAATCCCACAGGCCTTTAAAGATAACTGAACAGTTACCCATTTGTGTTAACTCTGGGATATTGTGCAAGGATTTGTGATGGGACACTGAAAAGATAAAGTGCTCTCTGGGATTCATATCTTCTGGATTTGGCATCAGAGGGCTGGGGTTTCAAAGCTCTGTAAGGACTGAATGATCAGGGCCTTGTGGGGTGTTTGAGACAATCAGATTGTCACATCAGGAATCAGATTCCCTGTGGGTCAAAAACTCCCATTAGTTCATCTGTTCCTCCTTATAGGTGTTTGAGTACCTATAAAAATCTGATTCTGGGGGTTTTAAGTACTGTTGTGCTTCAGCAGATGGATCCACCAGAACGATATCTTCAGTTTTAGGGATATGAAGATTTGATTTCACTCACTACTTAGATTTTTCCTTCTTTAAAATCATAGAATCATTCAAGATGAAAAACATCTCTAAGACCATTGAGTCCAAGAATCCACCAGCACTGCCAAGGCCACTACTGACCCATGTCCCCAAGTGCCACATCCACGTGGCTTTTGAACCCCTCCAGGGATGGGCACTCACCACTGCCCTGAGCAGCCTGCTCAAATGCTCAGTAACATCAACATATTGCAAAATCAATCTTAATATACAATATAATTTAGGATATTTCTACTACCTTTTGTTTTCTCCAGAAACAGGTTTTCCAGGTCTTCCAAGCATTTTTTCTGGATAGGTTTGTGTTTCTACCACCAGTGGTCCATCACTCAGCTTATGATTTCCTGCTCATGGAAGTCAGTCCTGGCAGGAAAAGCAGCAGAGAGAAGTGTCATGTGCTGACTTCCAAAAAAACTTGTCCCATGATTGAGGGCATGGAAAACCACGCTCCTGGTGGATAAATGAATCAGAGAATCAATTTGGTTGGAAAAGACCTCCAAGACCATCAAGTCTGACCTTTGTTGATCCCCACCTTGTCACAAGCACAGAGTGTTAAGTGCCAAGTCCAGGCTTTCTTTGGACAGCTCCAGTGATGGGGACACCAAACCTCCCCGGGCAGCCCCGTCCAATGCCCAACCACCCTTTCCATGAAGAAATCCCTCCTAAAGGAACCCAGGCTGGGATGGCACAGTGAGAATCAGTCTGGTGCTGCCATCCTTCAACTGATCTTGCAGCAGCTCCTCTTGCAGCGCCCCTTCTCTTGGGCTGCTCCCGCAAACAGCTCGAGGCGAGGTGGCCACAAGCGCTGGGATGGCGCAGCAGCCCGTGGCAGTCACAGCACATTGGGCAATGTTCAGGGCTGTCAGCTCAGGCCGTGAGTACAAGCAGACATTAAAGATTCAGGGGAAGGAACGCCGCTGCTCGGCTGCTCCGAACACGCCTTGCCCCAAGACTCTCCGGCGGCGCTGGACTGCGGCAGCACGCGGTGCCAGCTGAACTCATGCAGTAAAGAAGAGTGATTATACATCCTGTATGTAATCACGGAACATATGCTGGAATGGCACACGAAATCTGGGCACACTTTACCCGTGTAGTAAAGACCAGGAAAATTATGAACAGGCTACAGAAGGAAAACAAGTTGCCAAATTTTCCCAAACCAAGCAGGAGGTTCCAGCGAGCTGGAACTCCACGCAGTATATTCTTGAGGGGGTTTTGGAACAGAAACCTGGATGTGTCTATAGCATGTTGGCAATGCTCGTGATATAAAGAGCAGATGTCCTCACCTCCACCCACACGATTATGGCTGCCAGTTTTTCTAATATCTTCTGCCTGATGAACTGTCCAGTTACAGGAATTTAGGCAGGAAAATATAAATGGTGTTTCTGAATTAGGGATGTTTCACTCGATGTGAACCTCTCAGATCTGGTCAAGGGAAAAGACAAAGCAGACTAGGCTAAAACATAGTTTGCCTTGGAAGGGGAGAAATTTAGATCAATAAGTGTTTTTAAAATGGAATTTTCCAAAAGCTTCCAACTGTTGAAATTTAAGTAGATCAAAGAGTAAGAAGAGAAACACCTGCATAGAGATAAGAGAAAAAGCAGCTTGAAAAGTATTAGGAGTAAAGGGAATTTCAGTCCAAGTTGTTTTCCAGATAGCAATAGTAGAACAACAGTAAACAGAGCAGCAAAGATGAGACTGTTGAATAAATATTCTTGTTTTATAATGCAGAAAAAAGTCAATTAGTAAAGGAGAGTGAACAAACTTTTGATATGTGAACAAACAAAATGTCCATAACAAATCAGGGCAATGGGAAACAATGCTAATATAACTAAAAGGATGGGAAACAAGCTGCTAATATTAATTCCAGATAAAATGGTGGTTTGGAAAGCTGAGTATTCAATCACTGAAATGCTGATAGGGGGAATCCCATGGCTGGTGGTTGTTGTTGATCTGCACCTGGAATCACCTCATGGCTATGAAACAGGAACATACCAAGCCCCAGATTTTCTGGAACCGGCACTTCCCATATTTTGGGAGGGTTCTTGACATTCTTCAGTGTCTTGTGTGAATCCAGAACCTGGAAGAAAGCATAAAATTATGGATGGGCCAGGATGACAGGCATTGGAGCAAGAACTGAAGGACACCTTAGCCACCAAGGTGGAAGAGGAGCTGCCCCATGGGGATGGAGCAGCTGGAAAAGGGAGCAGCGGGACACAGACAGGGTGGTTGTATGGGTCTCCTTATTCCACTTCCTTCCTGGGCACACCTGGCTGTTTAGGGATGACAGAGGCTGCTGTCCTCAAAGGCTGTGCTTCAGGAGAAGAGGTTTCTGAGGGAAAACCAGGCTAATGATTAATGAACATACACCTCATAGGAGAGGATTCCAGGGTTGGGTTTATTTAGCTTATCAAAGAGAAGGTTAAGGATGACTTGACCATGGCCTATACAAACCCACATGATGAAGTGAACTTTAATAATGGGTACTTTCATCTATCAGACAAAGATATAACAAGGTCAGTGGCTGGAAATAAATTCAGAAGAGTAATTAAGGTACATGTTTTTTAATGTTGAGAGTGATGAACTGACACAAGACCATACTAGGAAGCATAAGGAGTTCTTTATTTTTGAAATTATTTTTAAGAGGTGTTGTTTTGCTCAAAAAAAATTAATTTTCTAATTCAGGTTGCTGGGGGAAATTCAATGCTGAGCTGGAACTACCCGTTCACAGTCAGTCCTTCTGGCTTTGCAATTTCTAAATCTGGTAGTGTGAAAAAAGGACACGCTGCCAGTACACCAGCGTTCACAGCTCCGACTGGAAAAGCAGGAGCAGCTATTGTTTGTTACCAGAGCATATTTATAAATATGAAATAAGGCTGAACCCTGGCAGACGTGCTGGCAGGAAGCTCAGTGTTTGTTCCCAGGATCTTCCTGGCAGATGTCGTGTCTGGAAGTTTGGGCAGTGAAAATTCATCCTCCCTGCTCTCCCTCTGCCTGCAAGGGCCATCCTGGGACATGGACCCTTCTTCCCACCTTGTAAAAATCCCAGAATCCTGGGGGGAAAATGGGGTTTGCAACAGAAAACCCAAAATACCTTTCAGTGCATGAAGCAGATGGGTAGGTGGGTTTTTATGATGCTGATGGCACTGGAAATTGTTGAGGAAGAAGAGTAAGCTCACAGCCATGGTGGATGTGACCCAGATGGAGACTTCCCTAGTGGGATGTCCCCAAGGATCCCCTGGGAAGGTTGGATGAATCAGGAAAAATAATGGAATTGTTTAAGTTGGAAAATACTTCCGAAATCATCGAGTCCAGGCTTTTACCCAGCATTGCCAGGAAGTGGTGGGAAGAAGAAGGTGGCTGGAATATCACCTTGTCTCAGGTGGGGACTGGAGGTGAAGACCAGAGCATGTCTTGCCTTCTGAGCTCGCTCTCCACAGGCCACTTCAGAGCAGCCCAAACTGGAGCCCTGCATGGCCTCTTCTCAGTGAGTGACTTTACTCTGGTAATTTCCCTTCACTTTATTGGCTTAGCTTAATTAAACTTCAGTTATCACTTTCCTTCCAATTAAAGATTTATTTTTACTACTGGAATAAATAAAATGATGGGGGCACTGGGAGCAAATGGAAATGGCAACGGGGAAGTTCCTTCTCAATTACATTCCTTTGGTTAAATTTTGTGTTGTGGAAAACAAATCAAGCTGGGGGTCGGTTCTGGTTTGCAGCCAGTGGATTTCCAATCTATTAGATCTGATTATATTGTACAAGAAAGAGATGTGGATGGAAAGCTGCAAAAAAGTGAGGCTTCTGTTAAATCAAATAACCAAGATAATTTGGGAATGAGATTTCTAAAAGCACAAGAAGTGTGCAAGTTCCGCGTCAAGTTTTTCCAGTTCTCTCACAGTGTAACGCCTTCATAAATGGCACCAATAAAAATCTTCCAATTTCCATCTACATTTTGATTACCTTACAGTGAGTACAGAATATAATAAACTCCCAGTTCTGTAATGAATTCAAATAAACAAACAACTACCCTAATCCCCAAGCAGGCCTTCCCTAAACAAAATGGAGAATAATTTGGGGATATAAAGTCTCTTTGTGTTATTTGGAATTGCAGGTTGCACTAGCATCGTTTGGGTTTGCTGGTGCTCTATATGTGATATTGGTTCCTGGTGAATAGCTTAAAACAACAGGCAATTGGTAAAGAGAGCAGCACAAGGCTTTTTTTCCTGTGCAGAGGAAGGAAGTAATTTGCATTTTTATCCTATTAATTTCTTCCCTTAAAACAGGTAACAAGAAAAAAAGAAAAAAAAAAAGCAAAAGAGGAAATAGTTTTCTTGTCAAAAATGTTTTTGCCCGGTGGAGTTGTGGTAATAAAGAGTAAAAAATGCAGGAGATAATTGTGAGCACTTTGCAGAAGTGGCCCTGTGGCGCTGGGCCGGGAGCGCGTCCGCTGCATCCCATGGGATCAGGGTGGGGGCTCACACCGGAGAGGAGCTGGAATCCCTCTCCTCCACATCCATCTGTGTCCTCAGCAGCCTTTCGAGATGCCCCAGGATTTAAGAGGACAACTCTCAGCCCAGAATAATCTCTTTACCTTGCATTAGGCAGCCAAGGCCTGTAGGGGGAGATTTCTTATTACTCTTTAAAGGAAGGGAAGCGGGAGAAGCCTTGGAATGCTTATGGATATTATTTCTTGCTGGAGGTTTCCCTTCTTTAAAGGTTTTAAATTAGATGAAAAGACCAGATGCTACTGCAATATTAAATCTAAATAGATTTTTTATATATCTAGCACTTTATAAAGGTATAATATTAAGTTCTCATCTAAATTAGTAGATATAATTGTTTGGCAGGGAAGACTTGTGATTTCCAGACTTTAAATACATAAATTGAAGGGAGACCTGGGACCCCTTTTTGTCCCTGTGTTGGATGAAGCAGAAGCTGGTCCTTGGATGTTGGGTTCATGGAATTGCACAGGCTGGTGAAATTCCACCCCTTGGAGAGGGAAGGGAGGGAGGTGAAGGGCAGGGTTTTCCTGGGGGTGCACCCTCTGCACCCTCATTCCCCACCCAGATGTTTTGGTGAGGTCCCAGGGATGCTGGCTCCACATGAATGCCCAAGGGCTGAGTCTGACAGAGGCCAGTCAAGGGGATTTGGGGAAGAAAGGGGCAAAATGCAATATTTTGCAGGTTAGTTGGATGGAGGGTGATGGAGGCAGCTGATTTTGTGCTCCTTATGGAGGGCAACAGGGAGCTGCTCCTGGTCTTGGGGTCCTACAGGGTCCTACCCACCCATGTCCCTGTCCCCAAGGACACAATTCCTGTTTGGATGAGCCAGAGCTGCCAAAGCCTGTGCTGGTGCTGACGTGGCTCTTCCTTCTGTGCAAAGCTCTGCTTTCATCTGTCACAGAAATACCCCATGTTCTCCATTTGTGCAGGATAACCTGACAGAAGAGGTGATTTTACAGTGTGTTACAGTCATCTTTAAAGTGACACCCAGTTATAGCAATTATTTTTCATTGCAAACCCAAGAAGAAAACACCATAGACCAGATCAGAAACACAAAGATTTCCTCCCTTGTACCAATAATTTGTATTTTTCCAAACATGGCCCAAAGCCTTGAGTTTTCAGACTCTCGTGGCCAAGTTTACCTTCACCTGTATTACAATGGAATTAGAAACCCTGCTTTTACCTGGAATCAGGAGTTAAATCCCAAACAGTCCTTCCACAGAGCTCCAGCCTCTGGTGTTTGTGTAGTGAGGGGGAGAGACTGGAAAGAAAACAGCATCTCTAAGAAATTTGCAATTTATTTTTTTTTTAAGCAGTGAGGAGCAGCTTAGTTACACCGTCTCTACTTCATGGAACAAGAAACCAAACACTGTAAGTGGAAAGGCAAACAATTGCTTTGCTCATGAGAACTTTCAAAATAACACCTTTCAAAGCCAGAAATGCTGCTTTTAACCCACCAACATCCGCAGGCACCGCAACGCCCTGTGCCAGCCCAAACTTCTGAACGCAGGAAATCCCAAGTTTTTCCACTTGATGGGAAAAAATATCCAGATCCTTTAAAATGTGACCCTGTGTAATGTAACAGGCTGGTGAATTGTTTAGATTTAAATGATTTACATGTGGGTCTGTGCTGTAAAATTGCTTAGTGCCTGGTCCTGGATAAACCAGAGAGTTCTGGTGGCACCCCAGTGACACAGGGTGCTGGAAAGCACTAAGTCCCTCGAGGAAAACACTGGGATACATTAGTTTTTCAGCTGTCAGCACAGGGAAAATGTGTGGGTAAAGCTGGGGGTGCTCACCTGAAGAAGGGAAAGCTCCAGGGAGAGCTCAGAGCCCTTCCAGGGCCTAAAGGGGCTCCAGGAGAGCTGGAGACGGATTTGGGACTGGGAATGGAGGGACAGGACACAGGGAATGGCTCCCAGTGCCAGAGGGCAGGGATGGATGGGATATTGGGAATTGGGAATCGTTCCCTGGCAGGGTGGACAGGCCCTGGCACAGGGTGCCCAGAGCAGCTGGGGCTGCCCCTGGATCCCTGGCAGTGCCCAAGGCCAGGCTGGACACTGGGGCTGGGAGCACCTGGGACAGGGGAAGGTGTCCCTGGAATGAGAGGAGCTTTAAGGTCCCTTTGAACACATCCCATTTCGTGATTCTCTGATTGATCCTCCATACTGCTCGAATCACTATCTTGTGTTTAGGAAATAAAATCCTGGAGGTCTTTTGTCTCCTCCTGGGCACAGCCAGCATTCCTCAGGGCTCTTCCAGCAGTCTCTCCTGGAGCCATTAAGGAGCTGCATCGACAGCAAGTGCATCCACCAAGTGGCTCCACCAGGGCCATTCCGAGCTATTACCAACAATCCTTTAGGCAGGCTCCATCCAGTGGAGTTTGCTGTCAATTAAGGGGCTATTCCTCGGCATCCCGGCATGTCAAATAGCCATTGTCTGAGTTCAATAACCCTCTCTAATTAAGTATTTACTAGATTCCACTATTAAGCCACTATTAAGCATCTTGAAAACCTTTATTTATTATGTATTAATCAATAGTCCTTTCAGAGTATTGGATAAGTAAATGAAGTTATTACAGGTCCTTTTGGTTTAATACTGAAAAATAAGGAAATTTACTCAAATAAATGAAGGTAATATGAAAAGTCCTGTAAATCCCAGGAACACAGGCTAAGAACTAAATCCATGCACCAACAGCCAACATTAATATTCTAGGTATTCCTGTGTCCCCGTGTTGCCTTCCTGGTGGTGACAGAAACAAGGGGCATCTCTCACTCCTGAGACTCCAAATGAAGTTGGGGTTCCACTCCCTGCACCAGTTCCCATCCTCTTCCCCAATTTCTGTTTCAGATCCAGATGAATAATAATTTCATCTGCACGAACATCACTTTGTTTGCCAATAATTTGATAAAGATTTCCCCTCCATGGCAATATGTGAATATGTTTACATAAGGAAACAGCAGTGAATCCAGCAGCCTAATCGGAATCCACAAAGGAACTCTGAAGTGCTTACAATCCTCTGCTCCCTTTTGGATTTCTCCCAATACCTTCACTTAATGATCACAACTCGAAAACACTCGCATGGAACCTAATGTCTTAGACTAATTATGTGTTAGTATCTGATAACATTTTGCCACAAAAATGTTTGTTTGAATGTATCTTATCAAAGTAATGTTTGTGCCCAGGATTAGCCACTGCTTGGCTAAAGATTTATGTAATCAGCTTATTTTAAGATTAATTCATGAAAAAAACCCACAAATACCTATTACCACTTAATTTGTATAATAGATATTTACTATATTTTAACAGTGCAATTAAAAATTAATATGGACTGTAAAACCATAAGGTCATGTAAACACTCCACTATTTATTTGGTAGTTCACTTATCTTTTATCCCAAGATGTGATTATGCAGCCCAGACCTTTCAGGTTTGCCGAACAGAGAAAGGTCAGCAGCGAGATGAGATGAATATTCTGAACTCTGTCCCGAGCAGACGTGGACACGGCCGCGCGCCGGCTCCGCTCATTCATCACTCCCTGGCTGCAGAGCTGGCAGAGCTTCCGGAGCATGGCAGTGGATTGATGGAGCCCAGGAGGTGAGCCGTCCCTGGGGTGGGCAGCTAAAGCTACTGACAGAGCTCTCCGATAAAAACTCTTGCCCCAGTCCTTTCTTTAGTTCAGGCTCGACTTTGTTTTAATGTTTTAATTTGTTTAAATTTGATCGCGGGGTTTGGCCTCGGCCGTGCGGGTCAAATGTTGGCGGTTTCAAAGTCTCCGTGTGAGTTTTCCTTATTGGAGCTTCCTAAAAGTTTCTGTCCTGATGAAATCCTTAATTAGCTCTTCTTTTCCTTGCACCTTTTGCCTCTGTCCACCCGTGTTCAGGCTAGCAGTCTGCCCACAAGCCTGATCTGCATAAAACCAGATCTTCCGAGTGTCCCTCTTCAAAGGATTCTCACCTTGCCAGGGCAGGAAAATGGGAAGGGCTGAAAACTCTTCTCTCTTTGCTTTGGTCCCATTCCAGCTCCCAAAATCAATGGAAAAATTACCACTGGGACCCTACCACCACCCAGGGTTTGATACCCAAAGAGCTGCACCCTCAAGGGCAGCAGAACTAAACTCAAATCTAGGAATAAACACATTCAACAGATTTCTAGTGGCTTCAGCATAACAGTGGACTAAAAAAACCAAATATTAATTTTTCTTTCAATATTTCATCAATCAAGTTTCAGTCCAAGTTTAAATCTAGAAGGGCACAGGCCTTTGGAGTTGAACATAATTTGTAAATGATTTTCTTTGCTTTTGCTGATCTTCAAACAAATTTATGTTACCAGATCAAATTTAATTTAAAAAAATCCAAAAGAACGAAAAATTTCCTCTGTGGAAGGCTCCCAAATATCAAATCCAAGCTGGTTTAAAATTGCAGTTTCTCACCTGAGTTTCTGAACTCAAGAAATTAAATCCAGGAGAAAAACCTAAGGAATTCTTTCCTGCTGGCTTTATTAGCATTTCAGAAGCAGGTCCTAGGTCCTCTATGGGCACAGTCAATAGCATCATTTAATAATTCAGGCTTGGCTAGCAAAGCATGGATGTGTCACAGCTAAAAGTCCAGTCAAAGACACATCCATATGTTCAAGGTACATCTCGGAGGGAGGATTCCCAGAGTGTTTCCTTCAGAGACCCACAGGTCAGCATGGAAGAGCTGCCGGCTGCCTTGCAGCCCTGAATGTGCCCCTAATAACACTGGTAATACCTGACAGGGAAAATTTCCTGGCTCTTGCTTATCAATTAGCAAAAATGTATCAATTTCTGATCAGTCATTGGCACATCAAGACAATTAAACACACAAGGGTCTGACGCCGCCTTCCCAGCAGGTGGGTAACAAGCAAACTGTTCTTCCACAGTAATTTAAATTGTTAAAAATATTTGTTTCCAAATAACCATTTCTCTTTATCTTTGCTGGCCCAATTCTGACATGACTCTCAAGGTGTGCATGGGCTGTGATTCTCAGTGCATTGTTTCCCAGCAGAAAAACACTCCTGTTCTACCAAATTTGACAAAATAATCCTCCCCCATGAGTGTTTTCCACACCACAGCAAAGAAAACCAGATCCTCAACAATGAACATGGCAAAATAAAATCTGACTTATTGTGGAAAGCTTTGACAGACTATCTGGCAACTTTGAACTGTCTCTACAAATCATTAGATTGCAAAACATTTCTGAGGGAAAAACAAATTAAAAGGTCAAGTCTTTAACATACAAACATGCAAAAACCTCCACAATATTAATTATTTTCAGTGTAATGTAATACTAACCATTGCATATAGTTCTGTAACAGAAGAGGAAGAATTTAATTGTGTCAGTGTGATTGTCCTGGGAATTGGGGAGCTGCCGTAGGTAGGGAGCTGGATTTCAGCCTGCCAAGGCTTTGAAAAGCTTTTCCATCCTTGTCCTGTGTCCACCTCCTGCAAGCTTGGGAACAAAGAGGTTTTATATCCTCTTGTGCAAGAAAAAATAGGAAATGAAAAATAAAATCATTAAGAAGAGTAAGTTCAGTAAGAAATGCAGGAATAATATTGGATGGCAAAACTTTAATATTTCCCACCCAATGCCTGCTTGGGGGGTCACAGACTAATTCAGCATTGCTGCTGCTCTCACCTCCCAGCTCCTCAAGATGAACTTCAGGACCATTCTGGAGCCACGGAGACAGAAGGCAAAACTTTGTGATTCATTCCATGGTCAGCATCTCTTATGATGTTTTCATATTCAGCTGGGTTTTATTTTTCCCCTCCTTGTCCTGCAGTGAAGAAAAGTGATCCCAAAGTGTGACAACTTTCTGTTCACTCGGGGTTTTGTTTGCTTTAGTTTTCCTGATTAGTGGAACTCCAGACACCAAAAAGGAAATATTGTTTTGTCATGGATGTTTTCCCCTAGATTTGTGTTGTTATAACATAAACTTATAAAACCATGCAGCAGTTTCAGGTTAATTTGTAGTTATATTTGCTGGCTTATTTCATTGCATTATTAAAACATTTAGTACCGTATGTGTCATTAATATTCCAAAAAGTAATTAGCATATTTAATCAAAAACAATTAGGAGCAAGCATTGCTTCCCTTTTTAAGTGATAAAATATTTATGGCTGGAATAAACAAATGGAAAACCAAAAAGCACTTTGAGGTGTCGATTTCATACACAGAAAACAAAACAAAAAAAACCCACCCAAAAGCAAGAAGGAGAAGTTGCCTTCCAGCCTCCAGCCAGGCCCTGGTGGGTTTCTGGCTTTTCTTCCTCTCCAGGCTGACAATGATCACGTTACCATTTTAGACCCACCAAGTTTTGCTCCAGCTTTCCCATATTTTAGCTGAATAAGATAATAAAGTTAGGAAAAAAAAGGTGGGAATCCCACCTTGGAGCCAGCTTTGTGCAGGTCTTTCCTGTGAGACTCAACAAATGGTGGACATTTGTTTGCTTGGTCTTCATGGCAGGGACAGAGATGTGTAAGCTAAAAATGTGGTGGATCCTGGTCAAGAAATTCCTCATTTTATGTGGAATGGAGGGTAAGAAACAGGAGGAAATACAAAAGATCCCTGTCTTTCTGCCGGGCTTGTAGAGAGCTCTCTTGAAAGAAGCTGTGTAACACTATAATAATTTTTCAACAGTTGTAAATATTTGACCAGAACTTCAAAATAAGATTAATTAGTTGGTTTTAAGACCTCGAGGCCATTTCCTCTCACTTTTCCCTTGCCAAACTTCACCCTTCAATCAGCTCTGTTGATTCACCACAGGGGAGCATCCCACCTATGAACTCTTCCAGCTACAGCACATCCCAAACACATGAAGCTGTTTCCATGACCACTGGTGATCATTGCAGAAATAGTTTTGCATTAGTTTTAAAATTTATCAGCAGGACAAGCCCTTTTCCAAGTGTTCAGCAAGTGGTTTTGTTCTGAGGCTTTAAGATATAGATTATGGAATGGTTTGGGTTAAAAGGGACCTGGAACACAACACAGTTCCACCCCTGCCATGGGCAGGGACACTTTCCACTATCCCAGGGTGCCCCAAGCCCTGTCCAGCCTGGCCTTGGACACTTCCAGGGATGGGACAGCCCCAGCTTCTCCGGGCAATCTGTGCCGGGCCCTCCCTGCCCTCACAGGGAAGGATTATTTTCTAATTTCTCCTCTAAACCCACTCTCTTTCAACAGGGACTTTTTGTGGAGTTTGCTGGTTGACGTATTCTTTTATATTGAAGAAGATAAGGCTGGACAACAAGGCACAAATCCTCATTTTCTGCTTTGCAGAGAAATAGGTTGTTTGCAGTGATTTGAAAACAGCCCAGAAGCCCGGCCTGGCCAGGGTGGATCGGGATGGAAGGAGCTGGAAAGCGGCTCCCGCGCAGGTTTATAAATAGGCTGCGCTTCTCATCCTGAAACATTGCTCCACTTTGCCTGTTGTGCTGTAAATTAGCCAGTTCCTCTTTAAACAGAGTCAAAAAGAAACAAAATACATATGTAACACTGCTGCCTGGAACACGTGAGGGGAGGGAAAAAAAACAACAACTTATGAAATGCGGAAAACATTTGTTCAAGTCTCCAAGGAAAATGAAGTCAAACCAAACAAGCATATAATATAGATGTACGCCTCATGGGCAAAGTTACCTCTAAGCCCATATGTTTTAACAAATTAAGAGGTAAATAATTTGCTGAAGGTACAGTTCAGCCACGTCAGTACACCTCTGGAAATGAGATATCTCTGCCTTTCAAGTGGTGCTTCTCGTCAAAAGGTTCATTTCTCTACTTTTTAGAATAGCACACCTTGTTTTGTCTCAAGACTGTAAGTAACTATTAACCCTTCAGGGCCTCTGCAAATGATGTGGTCATTTGAAGTCGAGGCTGCTTTGCTGCTCTCGTGTCTGTAAGCAGCTGAGAGAGATTGATAAAATTCAGGTTTGCAATAGGGGAAAGCCACGAGGGACTTCCCTGGGAATGAAAAGAGACACAGAAAGGTTACTACATGTATCCTAGAGTCTGGTACATAATTCCACCGTTAAAACTTTAATTTATGAAAAAAATGCTGGTGCGGTCCCCAAATGGTTAAATTCCACTCGAACTTTTCATTTTAGTTAGTCATGAATATATCTAACATACAGAGGCCATCAGCATCTCGCCACTAGAGACTATAAAGTCTACTTACATAGGGTTCCTGGGATTTTTCATGTTCTTATGGAAAATATCTCTGAAATCCCCGAGCTGAAAATTTTGATCTCATTTGTGGATGTGAGTGATGCTGAGAAAGGGTTGAAGAGTGAAGAGAACACTTTTCTCGCATAATTTCATTTGTCAGGAGAATCTTGCCGCTGACATTGGAAGAGTGATTTAATTGATTTTAATCATACACCTGAGATTGGGAAATTGAGCCCTCTGTCCTGAAAAATAATTCTAGGCTTCCCTGAGAATGTCTAATTTGCAGCTAATAGTTTTTTTTCTTGAAGTTTTGTTATGAAGTTTAGAAAATACAGATCAAAGGCTGGCACGCAGAACTGCTTAGCGCAGCCCGAGACGCCGAATCGGGGCCGCCGTGTTTTGGTCTTTCAGGAGTATTAATGGGCACATCTGCCTGGTTTTGGACAGGCAGGAGAACAAAAGCTCTGACTAAAGAGCACAATTTGCCTTCCGAGAAGAGGGACTTTTATATGCTGAGTGCAACCTGGAAGACTCGGAGTGGTACTTCACTCCTGGACGTGTTTAATCCTTGATTTTCTCTTGTCATGGAGCACAGTGTTTATAAATTGATCATATATGTCAAGGAAAGGCTCGTTGTGTACCCCAGCACGCTGCAATGATTTATTCTAAATAAATAACTCCTTTGTTTTTTATTTCTCAATTCAAAATAAACAACATTATTCAATTACAAATAATAATACTGAACACAACAGTGAAGCCAAATAACTTTTGGATTATGAAGAACAAGTGTGGCTTATGTTTTTTTTCCACAATGAAATCTCCATGATCTTTATTACCTCTATCAGCTGTTATTCAGAAGGGGATTACAGGCAGCAAGAAGTTTCACTTTCCCCAATGCTTTGACACTGAGGAAATAATTATATTACAATACTTATATTGCTCCACACAATAGAAGTTGTTTGGGATGTAAAACTCAATATTTTCTTTTCTGTAACAATTCTGAAAATTTACATATTGGGTGTGTACGCAGAGAATTTTATATTCCAAAACTGCACTGACAATGCTGTTAAATAACCCTTCATTTTTTTAGTGTTGCCTCTTGTAGGAAAACTAGAAAAAATATTGACTACATGGCCACTTCAAGGAGGTGGGAACCTGCAGGAGAAAGTGGAATATGAAGTTTGGATGCAGATATGGGTTTAATTTAAAATGTTTCAGGGCTGAGCCACGGCAACACCACTTGTCAGTTTGGAACTAAGGACTCAGACATCTTTTGTTTTAATCAGATGTTGTTTTTGTAAGACGTCTGTAAGTTGAAATCTCCTTTTTCTGCTGAGGAATCAAATTTATTGAGGCAAGCTTAGAACTTGTGATTGGAATGACTGGCTTTTATTTTCTGGATGTAGTGCTATCTTGTGAAAATTCAAAAACATTGAGAATTTGCCATCTTTCTTGCACTTTTGGAAGCAAGGTCTCTCCTGAAGGGGACACCATAAGGAATTTATAAGCTCATGATCTTTGTTATTTCTGTGGTGGCAAAAATGTGTATGGTGAAGGCCCTGCACAAAGAGAAATATGAACTTCACATTTTGGCACAGCTGCCAAAGCACAGGGATACCCTTTTTGCCCACATCAGTGAGGGTTTGGGGTGTCTCTGTCAGCTTGCATAAATTTGCATTGGTACTGCTGATGCACCTTCAGCAGAGGTTCTCCACTCCTGGGAGCTTTAGGATCTCCTGTAAAAGATTCCTTGTTTTCCAAGTGCCTGGAAACAAGGATTAAGTTACCAAAACAGCAGTTTGATGGAGAGGAAATTTCCACACTGGGGCAAAAGGGAGCAAAATTGAACCTATCATGAATGAAACTGGGCCTCGTGTTCTCTGGCTGGGAACAGATCCATGACATTCAAAACAAGTGGGGAAATGTGTCCTGGTTGAAAAACACTGGGTATGACTTAGCAAGAGAAATTGCTCTGGAGGAGCTGTGAATCCAAGTGACCAGCCCAGCACTCCAATTTCATCTTCTCTTCTGTTTCCAATGGGATGCAGGTCATTACTTTTCTGTCCTGGCAAATTCATAGTGGGAGAGCACAGAGTGATGAGGACCAGCTAAATGTCCAGCTTGTGAGTTATTTTAAGCGTGTGCAGCCCGTGAATATTTGCAGCCAGGGGATCTATTTAGCCAGGAGGCCTCAAATGCTTGTTTAATAATTAGTTAATGTTTGTAAAGCAGTTTGATGGTGACCAGAGCTGAGCAAGGTTATTATTTTATAAAATGCTATGGCTCATTGTACTCCTCGGGCTGTAGCAACCACAACAATCTCAATGCTGCCTGTTAATTTTCCTGAGTCTTTTATCATTGCCCTCCATTGGTGATTAAGTGTCGTTTGTCTTATAATTTTAATGTTATCTTTAACACACATAATAAAGTTTACATAATTATAGCCTATTAATATAATTTGCATGCATGTTACTGGCAAGGCAGAGGAAATGTTTCATCACCCAGCGTGTAATTTGGCTTATTTAACCATTTCCTTTTAATTTTCATCAATAGATCGGTGTGCCTCCTAAATGGAGATAACCTCAATAAATTCTCTTTTCAAGATCCTTATCTGTATTAAGTCTCTAAAGGTCTTGGTAGCAGGACTATGAAGTGCTGAAGGGGGAACGTTTCTGAATGTCTGCTGTGGGAAGTTTTAAAAATTCACATTTTCTTCAGACAAGAGTGGGTCTTCCTAATGAAACCTGGGAACGAGGTGCTCTCACAGAAGCTTTGAAAGCGTGCATGCACCGTACTTCATAGCTGAGCTGTAACAAGACTTTAAATGAGTAAACAGTGTTTAGATTGAACATGAAAAGAGTCGGCATGAAAAGACAGGTTCAAAATATTACATGATGCTTTGCAAAAGTGTAAATGTGCCTGCCTTTATTTTTTTTTTCCCCCTCTTGGTAAATGGCAAACGTTTACAACCCAACTAAAACAGTACCAAGAGAAATCCTGTGTTTGCTCTTTGGAAGATATTCAATAAATTATAGTGAGCTGCAAATGTCACTGGATTGGGAACTGTAAGAGCTTTACCTTTAAGTCTTTAAGTAAAGACTTGCAGCTGGTGCAGTGGCTTGGTAATCCCTAATGATAAGCTGCTTTTAATGTGGGGGTGAGGCAGTTTTCACACAGATATTACTGCATTAACCTTACTCTAGGTACAGTGCAGGTGTGCACAATATTGTGCTTTGCAGCCTTCCCTACTTTATTCTCCCCGAGTATCCGAAGCCTGCTTTAACAGATCCTCTTATACCATGGTGAAAAGATTGCAGTTCAAGCCTATTATCAACAAAAACCTGCCAAAAGGGCTACATTGTCAGACTTTATGATGGTACTAACTATTCTGTTGTTCTCTGGAGACCAAACTTAGACCATTAAATTCACTTCATTTGTGATTTCGGTGACCTGGGCTGCAGACATCGGGCTTTTGATGTAAAATGCTAGTACAGGAATCAATGGTACCATCTAGTTCCCCTTAAAGTATATCATAAAAGCATAATGGTCCTCTTCTAAACAAAAGGTGACACTACTCTTGTATAATACAATTATATGGGGATGATGTTTTCAGCAGAGTTTATTTGATATTATGATGTGCAAAGACTTTCCACATTGAAATAAACTGCGTAGCTGAGTTCACTCCATTATTTTCAATAGACTGACTCCATTGTCTGCACTGGAATATAGATAATTTTCATACAGTGGGGAGCTATTTTCATATCCTCTCCATGAAATAGATGAGATTATAAACAGGCTGGGATTACTCAAAAACCAACACAAGCCATGTCTACAGACCCATTTAAGACAAAGGCTGCCTCCGGAATGGTCTCCTTTGATCGGGAGGCTCCCAGGACTTGCTCCGTTTATTTGACAGATGACAGCTATTTATAGCAAATGTCTAGCATTTTTGAAAATTAAAATTTTACTGGTGGAATTTAAGGGTTATTTTCCACCCCAGGGACTGGCATTTCTGTGAAAAATGGTCTTTTTTTTTTAATACAGGCACCATCTTCAGTGTTAAACCTATTTGTAAACAAAGGCATTGCGATAGCTCATTGTCAAACACTGAACAGGTTCATAATTAATGAAATTGCTAGAACAAAATAAATGGAGAATTAATACAGCTGCCAGTATGTTTGTGTTGTTGCACAAGTGAGGAGACACTGCTGCCCCCACAGACTCGACACTGGGAGGTTTTTGCAGCCTACCAGAGGTGAAAATAAAGCCAAAACCAATCCAAACTGTGGTGTTTGCCTTTTTTCAGAGGGCCACAACCAAACCTAAACGGCAAATGTCTGGATTATCCAAAAAATCAGAGATCTGGGTGTTCTCCCCTTCTTAATTTTGAACTATTTTTCCTTTAAACTGTGGAGGGATATTGCAGGGTGCCAACTCTGATGGGGGGTGAGGGTGAGGTGGTATCCGATCATGTTTTTGTGCCCTTTGCAGGAATTGGGAGCTGTCAGGGGGTCACATGGAGTTACTGCCAGGCCCAGGAGGCCCAGGGATGATGCCAAGCTCAAGACATACCACAAAAATCCAGCATCCTGGAAAGGGGGCTGGGAATGGGAAGAATGGAGGTGTGTGTTGAAGGCACAGCAGTGACGGGGACAGGGCCACCTCTGTTGGCATCCCATGGCTCGGTGTAATCGCCTGCTGTGGAGAAGCTGTTTCCCTCCTGCCATGGTGTGGCTCTGGCCTGGGGTCTTGCCCAAAGCTCTGGAATGTTTTTGTATTTTTACAAAGCAACAATAACAGAAATATATGTTTAGAACTTGTTTGAGAGGTTGTCAGTGATGTCCTGCTTGGCCTGCCCATGTTGGAGTTCCTGCTCCTGGCCCAAAGGTTGGGCACGTTCCACCAGGGATGAGGGTTATGTTCCATTGGGGTGGTTTTCATTCTCTGTTGTTCTTGACTTCTCACATGAACACCAACAGTTCTTTCTGCCTCTGCTCGAAGGAACCTCAGTCTTGTGTTCTAATAAAAGGTTTCTCCTCACACCAGTTAACATTTTTTGGTCTTTCTAATTCTAAAACTCCAACATTTTCCCTCCTTTTCCCCTTGCAAAGCTTTGTTTCTCACCTCAAGCCCAGTAAGACATTAATGGGAGATGTTTCACAGGGCAGGAAGCTTTTCTTGACCGAGGGGAAGGGTGTTCCTGAGCTGTGGAGCTTTTGGATGGGATAAAGACAGAAGAGATGAGAATAAGCCAAGAGCAACTTCATCCTAATTGTGTTGCTTCGTTATCCAGGCCCTTGCCTTCTGCAGGCGCTGCCTCCCGCTGTGTTCAGAGGAGAGGGAACTGGGGAAGCAAATAGGTCATTCCACAGGGTGCTAATGCTGCAGCCAAAGCCAAACCCCAGCAGCCTGAGTGTGACCATTAGGCAAGGATTCCTTATGAATGGCTTTAATTAGTTCTAATCAGGGAGACCGGGAACCCAAAATGCGCCTCGCTCCTTCCCCCATTGGGTGTTTGCTGATGCTTTTTTTAATGTCTGCTCTTGATGAACTGAAGTCTTGCAGCTGGACAAATGTTCTTAATTAAGCTGAAGCAGAAGCAGATATTCCATGGATATCAGGAGTTCCCTCAAACATGACATTTGAAGGACACTGAGTTGCAAAAAGCAATTTCTCCTGTTGTCCAGTGGTTGCTACTGTACACATTTGCCATTTTTTAAAATTTTAATTCTGGGCCTGCCATCCTTATTCTTCCTAGGATTTCTCCAAAATAATCTGAAAGTTATTGGAATTAGAAACTGTAATTCGCTATTAGAAATTGTAAAATTCAATTAGAAAATGTAAATTAAGAGTTGTTCCCTCATCTTCCTTTTTTAATGGTCACCCAATGAGAGAAAGAAGTAAGAAAATTTTCAGAAAGAAATTTAGCATTTTTCAGTGGAGAGTATAAATAAAACAAAACCCAGTAAACCTGGATTTCTTTGCATTTGATATTTCTTTTTAATTCATACAGAAGCTTCATGGAGCCTGACACCCAAAGTTTACCACTTCTCAGAGATATATACACTGCTTTGACTTAAGGTTTTTTCCTTTGTTTTATGCACCAATTTATTTTGTGAAAGAGAATGAATTTCTTCAAATGCAAAATTTTGATAAATATCTGTTAAGTTAGCAGGGGAATTTACCACCTGCATCACTAATTTGGGAGTAAATAAACTGATCCAATATCCTGCAGAACCTCAAAACCACAAATTTGAGTATCTTGTGTCCTTAAACGTAAAGAGTTTTTTTCCAATGTGGTTAACAGGAGATTTAGGGACTTGCTGGAGACCACTTGGACACTACAGCAGCTCGTGGCTCCCTCCTCCTCCATCCCTGGACCAGGACACCAGGGATCTCCAGGCTCCATCCCTGTCCCCTCCCACAGACCCTGCCCATGGAGCACTGGGACTCCTGGATACCTGTTGAGACAAAAATCAGGTGCTGCGAGCTGAGCCTGGTGACAAAACCGCTCTGAATTGCTCTCAGTTTGAACACCCGTGTTCATCCTTTTGGGAAAGTTTATGCTTTAGGCAGAGCTTTTCTACAAGCTTTTGCACCACACGTGTATACATTATAGCTCCAAATTGCCTCCAAGCTGACAGTCTTTCGGGTGCATTAACTACTTTACTACCAAAGGGGCAGCAGGATTAATACATATATTTTTAAACCGCCGAAGCGAAATATTTCTGCTCGGTCTTTTCTACAAATCTTTGCCTTGGTGCTCAAACCTGCAAACGAGCCCATCAGCAACAGCTCAAGTCCATCAAAACCCCTCAGTGCCTTGATTGATAAATAGGGCGTGTTTAGACTGTGGCTCCTGTGCTTTCTTTTCTGTCAGTGCTAATTTATCTGAAAGTCTTAACCTGCACCTTCGAAATTCAGGAGCATTTCATAACGGGGGATGAGGAAATAAATCACCACCCGCAAATAATATTCAAAGAAGTGAGTAAAGTCTTTCAGCACACAAGTGGCTGCGATACACAGACAGAGAGACGCATTAACCTCCCAGAAATCCAGAGAATCCAAGCCTTTTAAGCGCGTGCAATTCTTCCAGAAAAAGAGGAACGGAGCATTAAAGCTTTAATATTGAAAGCCTGTACCGTAGCGGAGAAAGGCAGAGTGGAGGGAAGAAGGAGGAGAACACGCAGCTATTCTGGATGTATTTATATTATTAGGCTGAGATTATTATTATTATTGGTGCTGTTGTTCCTGCAGGCTTCCCTTCTGTTTGCAGGTGAGGTGGGTTTTGTGCCCAGCCCTTCCCCAGGCACGCGCGGACCCCGGCGCTAGCGGGGCTCTATTAAAGCCGCCGTTCAATAGTTTGGTGATATTCAGACAATATTGAAACATTCCCAAATGAACTTTGCAGGGAGACATTTTCATTCGCTGCCTCCCTCCTCATGCATATTAACAAATGGTATGCAAGGCCTCATTTAATTCACTGATTTTACATTCGGATCACTTTCTCTTTTACAGCTATTTTTACCGGGCTTCATTAATCTTTGTTGAATACAATGGCATACATCTTTAATGCGGCCGCTGTCAAGTCATATTTCAGTAAGAGCTGCAAACTGAATGACAGCAAGCAATATTAATAAATTTAACATAGACTATATCAATTTTTAACAGAATGAATGTGGAAAGCTAAATGTATTATTTTTCGTTTAAATCATAGGGTTTATCACCGGTTAAGTAGCAGCGATTTCAGGAAACTTGTGACTTGCCGTACAAATAGATTTACATCTCATTAATAAGTAAATTAGGCAAATGCCTTTCAAGTTCAGACAAGTACATAAGTGTAATCTCCATATTAAAGGAGTAGTCTTTGATAAACCACTGAGGAATTGCAGCAGCCAACTATGTGACATGTTGCCAGTGCCTGAACTCTTCCACATTCCCACCTTTAATTACACTGGTTCATTACTAAAGAGATAAGTGTCTCTCCAGTTAAGATTCTATAAATGAGCAGCATGCGGGATCCTCCCAAATCATTTTTGCAGAAACCATGAAAAGGTGGTAACAGTTATGAAAAAACGAATTATCACCTGCTCACTTTCTTCCTTCCCTGTAATAACATTAAAATATTAAGATGAATTCCTTTTAAATCTCGGGAAGAAATTGTCCATTAAGAGATGCTACTTTGTTTAAGAAAGAAAGAAGCGTAAAAAAAAAAAGAGGGAAAAAAGGAGAATAAAAAAAAGAAAAGAGAAAACTCTTCTGAATTTTTTTTAATTTCCCTTCATAAATCCCAACAGAGATAATTTGCTGTAAAATTTAAACCCAGTGAGAACTTGTCTGTCTGTGTTAAATAAAAAAGTTACGGTTGGTAGGAGACATGTTTTTGCAGTAGCTTTAGCGATTATAGGAAATTACATGCAAAGCCAGAGTTCTGATCCTAAGTTAATTTATAATTGGAAAAAACTTATTAATTAGCTATGTCATTCTAATTAAGAATTAGAGGAGTGTGCATTAGAAAGTCAGTCAATATCCAGCTGACAGAATTAAAAAAACCCCACAGAAGTCTGCAAGCTCCACAGCTCTGTCCACCATCTCCCTTGTCATCTTTTTAAGGATTTTTCTGAATGTCTAACAGAAATTAGCTCCGTAAATACAGATATCAAAAGAAATAAACTGGGAATTTTGTCAGCCTGGAGAGGAAACCCCTAAACTGAGCTTACAGATGGACTTTACAGGGCACCTTTTGGGCCTTTCTGGGTGATCCTGAAATGCAGCTCGTGTTCAGAGGGCTCTGTCCTCCTGCAGCCAGAAGAAAAAGCACCTGCATCCCTGCAGTGTTACCCACAGTCTCTGCATCCCTGCAGTGTTACCCACAGTCCCTGCATCCCTGCAGCTCTATCCAGCAGTTCCTGCATCCCTGCAGTGGTCCCCAGCAATTCCTGCATTCCTGCAGTGTTACCCACTGTCCCTGCATCCCTGCAGCTCTATCCATCAGTTCCTGCATCCCTGCAGTGTTACCCACTGTCCCTGCATTCCTGCAGCTCTATCCATCAGTTCCTGCATCCCTGCAGTGGTCCCCAGCAATTCCTGCATCCCTGTAACTCTATCCAGCAGCATCTGCAGCCCTGCCATGGTACCCACCAGCACACGCTTGCCAACACCCAGGCAATTTCTCTTTCTACAGAAAACACCCAAATATTCACGGATAAAGACAAAGGAAACAACTCTGTGGCCCTGCCATGGTAGCATGGGGAAGAGCTGCAAATTTTGCCAATATATTTCTGTACAAACAGTGTGCAAGGATGTGAACATTTGCCTACACATATATATTTATTTCCCATCCCACCAGCCTCAGTCCTCTTGGTACTTTCCCCCTTTAGGCCCTTTTTCTGAGATTATTATAATTCATTCTTTAGGAAACACCCCATGTGTAAATATTTTTGTCAATGTTTTTTCTCTCTCCAATGTGCTGGAATTTTAAAGAGTGCTTTAATATGAAATTAGATAGAAAGTTTTGACCTTTTTGTGATTAAAATAATATACATGTCACTGATACAGCCTTCATAGGTTGAAAATCTACTTTTATTTAGGTAACTATTGAAAGAGAGGAAAAACAGACTTGACAAAATGTGAGACACAGCCTGGATGAAAATAAAGCCAGATCTTGGCATTCAGAATTGGCAAAGCTGGAAACACAAGAGGAGAAGTTAAACTATAAAAGTTAATGTCTCAGATAATTGCACCCTCCAAAAATAAAATAAATAAATAAAACTGTTAAAATAATCTGGCCTGAGCCTTTCACTTTGGTATGAATCCTTCTCCATCTTTTCTTTAAATTAGAGTAAAAGGGGAAAAAAAAAGCTTGAGTGCTCAGCAATGGAATTCAGTTTAACTTATTTGAATACCAAAAGATGACCCACTCCTAATGATATAAAAAAAATCTTTTGCATTAGCAAATTTCTCTTCTGTATTTGTTTTGCTAGCACAACACAATATTCACTTAATATGCTACCAGTATCTTATCAAGTTAATGATCTGTTGTATGTATAGAGTAGGCTTGTTACTCATTTTAAATTAGATACAAAAGCACTACTCTATGGAAATTTGAATACTTTGGGTTTTGATGAAATTATAGGACTTTCATGCTTTAACAGTCTGTAGACAGCTGTAGTAGGACAGCAAGAGTTGGCTTTGTTAATGTGACATTACACAGAGATGCTGCTTAGCCTGATTTAATGGATATCAAAATCCAATTTTGTGGAGCTTCTCTCCATTCTCGGGTCCTCAGGCTCAAAAATGTAAAGGTTGCTGTAGGAAACATATCCAAGGAGTTGGATTTGGAAGAAAATGATGTGGCTTAGATGAGCCACCTCTCGGAGCCATCACTGAGTGTCCAAGTGACAAATCCCAACTGCTCGTGACAACCTGTTCTGAGGTGAGTGTTTGCATTTATTCAGGGGAAAAAACAGCAAAAGGCAAATATGGATAGAGTTTAAATATGGATTGAGTGAAATCCTACAGTTATGGAACATGCTGTACCAGGACTGTGGATGGTACTGGTCCCTGCTGCAGATGTCCCCAGAGCATCCTACCCATGCATGCCACATGCTGCCACCTAATTCATGGCAGCCCAGGGGCCAAAGATGAAACATTTCTTATGGGTTGAGCCACAGCAGATGGAGGCAGGAAATATGGGGCCACACTGCTCAGAAGAATTCTCCTTTGTGCCATTTGTTTGCTTTCTCCTGCTCCAAAAGGAGAGCAGGATATTCAGCTTTGGGAAGAGTTCAGAGCACAGCTGTGCCCAGGGAGAATCAGCTTTGTGAAGCACCAGGAACCTGAGGAATGGAACATCCTTTTGGCATCCTCAGGACCTCCCATGCTCCCAGGGAGGGTTGGGATGTACAGGTACTGACTTTTTCATGAGCTGGTCTGGAGAAGTGCAGATCCTTGGAGCTTTGCTGGCAGATTTGCCAGGGGGAGTTAAAGCAGATTTGGGCCCACACCAGCCAAAAGCAGCAGAGCTTCAGCATCCTGGTCTCTGCCTTTCTCCAGAACACTTAATGAGACAATGAGTACTTTTCCATCCCAAATCCAGTCCAAAATAATATTGTCTTAGTTTATTCATCTTATTGCCACCTACTTTTTTCTCGTGGTGTCAGATTCGTCTGATTTTCCTTTTGTTTCTCCTTCATTACTGTGATCCCACATCCCTGAGAAGGCATTGCCTTCCTGGAAAACCCCACTCCTCTGGGCAAGGCTTTAAACCCTTTTGTTTACTCCAGCTGAGAATTTGGGGCTTCATTTCCAGCAGAATTTTCATGCAGGCAGAAGGGGTGGGTGGAAGTCAAGGACAAAATGTGCAATGGCCTGAGCCCCATGGGAATGGTTTCCACCTCTTTTGGAGCACTCCAGAGGGCTGAAGTGCCACCCATGATAGATCTGCAGTGACAGTGGCATGGTCTGGGTCTCCTCACTGTTCTCCTGTGTGAGTGAAGGGGAGCCACTGCCTGGCATCACCCTCCAGGGATATGGAGAGATGATGCTGGTCCAGGCAGAGGGAAAGGTCTGTGAACAATCGTGTTTGCAATCATCTCAGGGAAAAAGATCCCCCTCATCTCCTTTTTCATCATTTACAGATGCTTTATTCACAGCTCCAAAAGACTGGCTGGGGATTACTCCATCTTCTCCTCAGCCAGGCTGAAGTTTAGATGTGCAGCTATTTGAGGGATGAAAAAAATGGTAAAACCACTTTTTGTTGTTGTTGTTTTTTTGTGAGTCGCTGCCCAAGAACTGGTGTAAGTTTCTGTGCCCGTTGAAGTTTTCTTGTTAAAATGTGACTGTCAAGGGAGGTCTGGGCTGTGTTGCAATGAGCACCCCACGTTAGCTCCTGGTGCTGCAGCCCCAGCCTGCTTTGATTGTCCCTCAATGATCATGGGAAATGGGAATCACCACCCTAAATTAATTACCCCTGTTCATTACACAGATGAATTAGACTGGCCCCAATCGATAGCATTAATGAAATGTCATTTATTCAAACCCCAGCCCTCAAGGGAAGCACATTGGGGATGCTGGGGCAGGGTCCTGCTGTTTGGGGCACACCAATCCTCTGTGTGGGTGATGCTGGAGTTATGGCTCGGATGCTGGGGACAGGGGGAGCATCCCTGGAAAAACAAAGCATTCCTGAGTGGGCAGAGCACCACTGGGCAGGCCGAGTGCTCCTGGCTGGACAGAGAACCACAGGGTGGACAGAGCATCACTGCAAGATGCTGCTGCAAAAGAGGAAACTTTGGCTGTGCTCCCTCTTTTCAAAATGCAACTATGTAAAGGTCACAGAGGAGGAGATGAAACTAGGAGTTGTAATAAGGAAGGAGAAATAAAAAATAATGACAGAAATAAATTGTCATAAGAGGGGATACAGTTATGATTTATTGTGATATTCTACAAATTTGGAGGTGATTAAAAGCCACCTAAAATTCACATTAACAAGTCACATAAAAATGGAATTAAACTAGTGGGCATAATGTGGCAGGGTATAAAGAAAAATCATGACAGAAATAAATTGACAGAAGAATGATACTATTCAAGTTTTACTCTGTCGCGTCACACTGACAGGAGACTAGTATTTTAATTTCAGAGTTGTGGTTGAGTTTTTGGAGTTCATTAAAGGCCCACATTAAGAATCTCATAAAAGTGAGAAGAAATTAGTGACCATAATGTGGCAGAGGAAATAAAGAAACAATAATGACAGAAATAAATTGACAGAAGAATGATACACTTAATGTTTCACTCTGACACCCTCTATTAATAGGCCGCTGCAAGCTGGAGCAAATGTCATTCATATTTTAGCCAAAGTATACCACTAATTAGGCTGGCTTTCTGCACTGGAATTAAATTTGAGATCCCTCACCTTTAGAGTGGGATCATTTGAATTCGAAAGAAAAGAGCTGGTGACAGAAAAAAAAACTTTCTGCTCGGGCTCTTCTAATGAGATAAAATTCCCCCTTCTCCCCATTTCCTAGCTATAATTGCTGATTATGTTGTTACACAGGAGCGGCTCTCCGCTCTCTCCTCCCCATCATTATGATTTAGTCTGGCATATCGGGGTGCTTCAAACACGGACTGAAGTGGTTTGAGTCTAATTTAGCACTCATTTAGGCCGCAGGTACTGACGAAGGTAAACACCGCATTGTTATAATTAATTACCCCTTAGGCCTAGCCAGGCCAGCTCTGTTTCAGCTGACCCTTATAATAATAAGGCTTAGGGGCATATTGTATTTCTTTTGACAGATTAATTAGAAATTCAGCCGTGGAGGTACAAAGCAACTCTGTCATGAATATTTAAATGGACTGACACAAAAAATCATGAAAGGGCTGCTGAACTACATGACAGACAGGGGATATTAGCCAAGTGATTCTAATCAATAATCTCTTGATCTCTTACATATTAATACACTGCCTGCTGTTATTAAGCTCCATAATAAGGAAGGGGAGAGAAAGTTAGTGTAGCTCTGCTGTAGGGCTCGCCGGGCCCCCAGTGTATACACTAACTGACGGAGAAAATGCACAGAGGAGCCGAGCCTCAGCCTCTTCAATCTCATCCAATCTTAAGGAATGGCAGCTCTGAGCATCGCTGGCCGGATAATTATTGGCCCTGACAAGGTGAAGGCGTTTGCAGGCAAATGAGATGGGAAGTAGGATAAGTCCCCAGACCACCCAGCGCAGGGCACGCTCAAAACCAACCGCGCGCTACCGCTCGGGCTTGTATTTGCTTTAGCAGGGGAAATATGGGAATCACAGCGCTTTTGAGTCGTGTTGAAGGGTCAGTGACAGTCGAACACCGGGAGCTTGCTGTTACTGTTGTTAATGTTAACTTTAACACCAAGTCAACTGGATTTACCCCCGGTCCCTTTGCTCATCTCCTATAACATCAAGGCCACCGAGTGAATTAAGCAGCGTAGTAGAGCTGAATATCATCTAAATTCATTACAGCCCGTTCCTGCCGTAAATGGGGGAGGAAGCGCCGGCGTTGCTCGGGAAATGTGCCGCCTCCACAGCACCAAAGACTTTCTTTGTGCTGCTCAGGCTCGGGCTTGGGGACAGAGCCAGCGGCAGCACCGGGTGAAGGGAGTTGGTGTAACGAGGGCTCGGAGTTCTGCAGGGCTGAAATGCTCTGTTATGGCCCAAAAATGAGCCCCACAACGGGCTCGTGGTGCGAGGGAAAAGGGAAAGGACTCAGCTGGAAAAAGGAACTGGACTGGCTCCAGCGTCTGCCTAAACAACTTAAAAAAAGAGATTAAGTGACAGGAGCAGGCAGTGATTATTAACATATTTAAATCGCATGCACACAGTGTTCAGACGGGATTAGAGGGACGATGCCGGATTTTTAAAAAATCGTTCAACAGCCAAAATATTAGATGTACTTTTTATTCTCTTTCATTTTTTCTTCTTTTTTTTTTTTTTTTTTTTGGTTCTAATTAAAAGAGAGTCACAGGTTCAGCGCTCACCCTGGGTCCCCCGCAGCTCTGCCCATGCCCATGCTGTGGATGTAGCATCCCAGCCAAGGCCAGGAGGAGGCAATTTGGATTTCAGAGCTTGATTTGCTTCATCACAGAAAACCTCACAAATGTTGCAGGACTCAAAGTGAATTTGCCTCATTTCCCTGGGACAGCAGAGTGGAGGACAGGGTCAGACACATCTCTGTGTGCAGAACAGATTTGATGCCAGCTGACTCCCATGGCCTTGGTGTCCAACCTCTAAAAAATCCAGACTGGAGCTGATAGTGAAATCAGAAGCCTCTCAGCCCCTAATAACTCATCCTGTATGTCTACCTCTATTTTGTTCTGATTAGGTCTCTGAGCTATCTACCAAAAAAAAAAAAACCAAAAACCAACCATAAAATGATGCAACAGATTGACGTGATAAAACAGTGGGAGCAGCTTGATAAGCAACCCCAAAACACAGAGGACCTCACTGCCAGCAGAAGAGGACTGTGTCAGGTTTTTACACCACTCCTGATCAGGTGGGAACCCTCCTGGAATTGGGATCTGCCTTGGGACCCTGCCCTGGATCTCACTGCTGTTTCTGTCTCCTGCAGGTGCTGCAAAAGGGATTTAAAATATTTGCCTGGGGACAGGGTTCAGAGCAGTAAGGAATCATGCCCAGCTCTTTGGCAAGCTGTGACAAGATGTTATTCCATGTTGTGATTGCACATTGAACAGTTTCCTAAACTCTGTTTCAAAAATCATACATTTATGGGCACGGTGCCATCATATTGTGAGTAAAGGTGCCCTGTCCCTGAACCCAGGCTTCATCTGGTGAAGCTTCACTGCTCCAAGTGAACCCAGTAAATGCTTTAGGTTTTGCAGGAACACTGAATTAAAAATACCTAAGTCTGAAAAGTGCTCTTACACTAAAAAAAAAAAAAAAAAAAAAAATTGCTATCTTGAATTTATCAACACTTATATTTGCAGGTCACACTTTGCTTGCACTTATAAGTTTGAGCCTAACCCTTCTCATTACTTCAATGCTGCTTTCAAACCTCTAATGCATATTTAAGTGGTGGCATTAAAAAACAGTGTGTCAACTGCCATTGATGTGAGATGTAGGGCAGTGACCCTTTGAAGGCATTATCGTGTCATTGGACCCATTAAATGCAGCCATTTCTGTTGCTCTTAATTGGGTTGTGCAGCGTGGAGCAGTTGCAAGTGGTTACAGTTTATAACATGAATTATAATAACAATAATAGCAGGTAGAGATCTGTGTGGGCACCAGCCACGTGCTCAGAGGTGGCTGAGAGCGTCACCTCCACTCAACTTGTCACCCCTCCCTTTTAAAAATAATAGAGGTTTAATTTACGAGCTCAAAATCAGTGTGTGGGCACTACTCAGTCTATGGCTGTTAATTAAACAGAGCCTTGTCTTCCCAAGCATCGTTAGTGGGCTGGTTCTGCTCATGGAATGATGCCCTGCTCCTCAGGAATCCATTTTTTTTAAGTATCTGGCCCCAGAAAAGAAACCTGATACATCCTATCTGCTCTTGGTCAGAAACTGCAACTTCTCTTTCCTTCATTTAATTTTTTTTTTCCTTTTAAAAAATTGGATGTCAGGATTCATTTGGACTAAGGCCAGGCTGTTTTATGGCAAGTTTCAGCAGCTGAAAATATTTGCATCTGATTTATAAAGTTTTGCAAATGGCTGTAAACCTGAGACAGAGCCTGACGACGGTGGCACTGCCTGCCATGCTGTTACAATTAGAGCTTGGCCCACGCCGAGCCCCTGGCATGGAATGGCCTGAACTTTGGAGCTTGGGATGTGTTTCCAGGGGCCAAACCAAACCTCGAGGCCCTACGGCTCCTGAAACGTGGAGATTTCTGGATCTGCCTCAAAATTTCCTAGGCAGGCCCCATCTCCAATAATTAGTAGCGTTGTCTTTAAATATCAATGGAAGTCGTGATGGTTTATCATTTGCAGCTGGACATGCATGAGTGCCCTTCTTGCTGGTCTGGTGCTCCCACAGAACAGATAATTAAGGACAAGGAAAACAGACTGGGAGCAAGAGCCAAATGAAATGTCCAAATGCAAAGCGTGCAGTAATTGCAATGGTAACAGTGGTGATGACAGCAACAATCATTTTGAGCCTAGCAGCTTTGTTTATAAAAATGTTAGCAAAAGGTGCGGAGCTGGAAACAAATAACTTTACCTCAGCCCTTTTATTGCAAAAACATAATAAAGTGCAAGCCAAGGAGTAAATTCATTGCAAGTCATATTAAAGGTTTTGGACCAAAGTGAAGCTGTTACAAACTACATCTGTAAAAATTGTGTAATTATTATGGGTGGGTAAAATCTGGCAAGAATTATTTTCTTAAGTAAAGCGTAAAAGAGAACAGATGTGCTGTAACTGACACATTCATTTTTTGCCAGTTTCACTAATTCTGGACAAAAAAGTTGCTCTCATTTATCACATTGTTCAATGGATTTCAAATTAGCGAGGCAACGGTGACTTTTTACACTGTCCCAATTTTAATGCCTGAGAAAAGAAGGGGGGTGGGGAAGGCTGTCTCACTGAAAGAAAATTAATTTGTTTTATTGGGCACTGAAAAGCCAAGCCTTTTGTCAAACAGAGAAGCAAACATATATTTGGAGGGAGAGCTAGGTCACTAGTTAAATGTCAAGGTCTGCTAAAATCAAAAGGTGGGAGGGGTGGGTGACAATGAAATCTAAGTAGAAAACCATAAATGTAAAGAAACACCACGATTTCTGGGCTGGGGTGGAATGAGAAAAATGGCCAAAGACAAAGATAGGCAGCCTGGGTCTGGAAGTAATTATGGCCAAGTGAAGACAACTGAATTCCATATTACTTTGGTGGATGTCTGTAAAGGCAGTTTGGGGAGGTGTTTTGGTAAGGTTTACTTTTTGGAGCTTAGCAACATAAATTTGTTGTCACTGAACTATTAAATAAAATAGACACATGTTGGCAAAGAGTGCACAGCCGAGGGATGGAACTGATTAAGGGACAGCCTATGAAATAATAGCTTAAATGGGCCCACTGCAGGATTTTAATATCCCATGACAACACTCAATTGTCAAATTCTGCTGGAGTGTCCAGGATGCTACTAAAATTAAGCCAGAAATTCCTAGATTTATTCTATTTTTTTTACAGCTAAGAACAGGAAATGCCAGTAAGCTGTGAGAATCGGAGCAAGAAACAAGAAACTGGGAAGAAAAGAGGATGGCCTAAAATTTTATGAGATTTCTGCCATTAAATCTATAACAAATGTCTTTCACCTACACACGATAAAGAGGCAATGTGGGATTTTAATTGGACTTTTGGCTTTTCTTCATTTGATTTAAACCTAGGTAGAATTTCAAACAATAACACTGGAACACCTGGTTAACACGTTAGATGATATGTATAGTTGTAAATTGTGGTTTTAATAGGTGCTCACTGGGGGATTGCAAAGGGTCCCATTGTTCAGCTTGGCAGATATTAAAAAAAGTTCATGAACTACTGGGATTTAAAACCTGCTCACATGATTTTAATATTACTCCAGTAATGTAATTTGATAATTTGACCAAACTTGTGGCCAATTTGTGGACAGAGAATCTGATGGTCACGTTACGTGATTAAAGCACCCTGATACAGGACTAAGCATAAGGCCTGGGTTAATTTACTGCAACAGGCCAAGCTGGAGAACAGCACCAGTGACTGAAATCTGATAATCATCATATTACACGGGCATAATCAAAGAAATGCCCAGAGGAAACCTGCTGCCAAGATAAAGCAGCCCAGGAACACTCAGCACATTTCTCCACTCCAGGAACCACCTCAGCCAAGCTTTTTGGCAAGGAAGCTTCCTCTTCCTTCCTGGTTCAAACTCATCAGGTTTAAAAAACACCAGTCACCTGAAATAAGTTGGATTTTTTTTTTTTAAGTTTTTATGAATCTTTGGTTTATTTATGCCATGTGAGTTTCCATTCTGACTTTTCCATAATCAACAGAGGAAAGAGGACTGCTGAAGGGGAAGGATTAATGGAGCTGGTTTGGATCAGGAGAGGGCATTTCAAGGAAAATTCACCTCATTCCCCCTCCCTGCCCCACGTTTCACTTTGCAGAGAGGTTCTGCAGCCTGTGAGCTTGGGGTGATTGAGCCTGCACAGGCCCAGCTGGCTGATTGGTCCTCTACCCTCCCCAAATGATGGAGCAAATCAAGGTGACACCCAACACAGGGTGTCATCAAAAGGTTGAGAGGACCAGCTGATGACAGAGCCCAGCGTGGGTGGTGGGGCTGAGCAGTGGGGTTGGTGGTGGTGGTGCTGAGCCTCCTGCCAGGGCCACGTTTTGGGTTGTGTCCCATCCTTGGGTGGCTCTGTTGGACATCCTCCCCCACGGCTGAGGATCTCTCACCACAGCTGGTTCCCCATGCTGCTCCTCTCTGCCTGCTGGCCTGGAGGGTCTCCTATTCCAGAACAGCTCAGCCCCTCAGCCTGGCTCTGCTCCCAGGTGAAACACCAAAGCTAAAAACTCGAATTACAGAACCACAGAACCACTTGAGTTGGAGGGGACCCAGAAGGATCTTTGAGTCCAGCTCTTTAGTGAATGGTCCATGCAGGGATCAAACCCACAGCCTTGGGGTTATCAACACCACGCTCTGATCATCTGAGCCCACTCAGGGTCAGACTGTCAATATTTCCTCCTTCCTTCCAGAGCTGATGCTGAAGAGATCTTGGGCAGGGTTATAAATATTAAGAGGTAATTTTTTGCTTGGTTGTTTTTTTGTTTGTGTTTATTTTTTCATTTTTAGCTGGAGTACTTTATCCTTCCCACAGCAGCAAAGTTTTCCTCTGCTGTTCACCTGCTGGAATGTCAGTTCTTGTTCCTCCAGCTCCCTGCCTTGCTCCCTTTGTTCCACCTCTGCTTTCATTTGACTGGATATTTGTTCCTAGGCACCTTTCCTGAGTTTCTTGAGCAAGTTCAAATAGTATGAAACTTTTCCCACATCCCCATTTCTCTTTACTCTCCTGTAATTGTACACCTTGGTTTCCTTCTCCACGTCCCACTTAGAAATCTTTCATAGATAACAAGACCTCCCCCAGGCCCTGATTCAGCAAAGCACTTAAGCATGTGCTTAACTTTAAATACCTTTGTAAAAGCTTTTGCTGAATCAGGATCTTAGCATTTCTCCTCATCTAACTGCTGTTCTCCCATGGTTATTTCAGTATTTGCTTACAGGAAAACCAGAGCAGAGTCCATGGATGATGTCAGCAGATTTTCCCCCCATCCAGCTGAAGCATTTAGATGCACTCAGCACAAGAGTGTGGATAAGGACATGCAGCAGGTAATCTGATGCCCACCAGGCTCTGTTCCATGGGTTTTGTCTGTAAAAAGTTTTGAATACTCCCACTACAGAGCCAGTTTCACCAATGGCTTGTAGCAGTGAGTATGACAAACCTCGCAGGCATCTGAGGATGTGTAGGATTTCATCTCAGTTTCCAGTAAGAAATTTATATCCAAATACCAGCCATAGTCAATCACTGGATTTTTACAAATTTACTCCAAATGGCTGAGCTAGAGCTCTCTTTTCCCCCCTACCAGTTGCTAAGTACAGTTGTTTTCAAAAAAGACTTTATTGTCTTTAATAAACTGTTGATACATTAATGTTTAATTCTGTTTGCCAGGAGGCAGCGGGGTGATGAGTCTGTAATTTATTTTAAAAGATATCCTGGACCAGTGCAAATATGACTGCAATTATTCACTGCAGCTGCAGTCAGCTGTCATCCACACCACCCCTGCCAACCACTTCCTTTGGAATATATTTTATATACTCTGCTCATACACAGCACCTTTTACTTTCGAGCTGCATCTGTACCAAAAGGTTTAGAGCTGCAAGTTGAGCTGCAGACCTGGTCTGGCACCCTGGTCTGGTGAGGTTTGAACTGAGATCATCCTTAAGGTCCCTTCCCACCCAAATCACTCTGTTTCAATCAAAACAGGACCATTATATTTGGTATTATATTTTAATATTCCTGCTCTGCCATAGTTTCCCACTCTCCCTTTCCCTGCTCAAGGACTCAAGGGCTCCAAGGCAACCAAGACCAGAGAATTTTTGGACAAAATCTTTGATGTTTGGGGGCAAAGCTGGCAGAGAGAGGAGCTCATGGAGTTCTTAATGATCACACCTCAGCAACCTGGGAGGTACAGGGCAAAAACAAAGAACTCAAATGATATTGGATGATTTAATTTTTTTTTTTTCTCTCTAATAAACAATCAAGTTAAGTCAGGGAAAGATCTAAAATTTTTCTCCCCCTGCAGCCACTTGATGAATTATGAATTATTTCTTGAAGTTTTTCCTCTTTTCTTGTCTCAGATGGGACAGGAAGTTGATATTTTCTAAAGGTTCATGTCATACAAAAAAGCAAGAGAACAGACACCCTCTTGTAGGATCTACACATAAAAGTCTTTTTGGAATTCCCACATTTTGCTGTGTCCTGTGAAGCAAAGTAATGTGAAGTGGATAACAGCAAGGCTGTGAGTATTTGGGGTTCATTAAACCCCATGCTATCAAAATGTGGTGTAGCCTAATCTCAAGAGTGTTACATCTCCTTCCTTCTCTCCAGTCTAAAGGTTTTTATGGACTAGAATTGATTTTCTTAATTTTTGAAAATTGCTTGACAGTTCAAAATTTAAATAGCAAAAAATTATAATTAGCAGAAGAAGGTGATCTCTCCCAAATACTAAGGAAATTTGGGATTAGACTGGAATGTGCTATTTAACACCAGAGGGCATTGTCCAGCACTGAGCTTTGAACAGAAGTATTTAGAAAAATAAACAAATTCCTCCTTATTTGCTGAAGGCTCAACACTGACCTAATGACTCCATGGGAAGCTGAGGTCATCCCAAGAAATTCACAAGAATTAGTGTTTGTATGGATGTGAGAAAATCTGTGTGCTGGACAGCAGACTGGAGGAGATGCAATACTGTCCCTTGTAGCTAGGGGAAGTCACTGAGAGAAGGATTTTTCAAGGATCTTGTGCACCAGAAACAGGAGTGGAAGGATCCAAGCTATTTTAATGGAATACACTTCCTCTTCATATAAAACAGGAGTGGAGGAAAAATCTGATCTTCCAAGAGATCCAAGCCAAAATGGATCTCAAGCAGATCCAACATAACATGGGGCACCTTGCTGAATGCTGGGCCCCTGGAGAAGGGCACACAAATGTCCATTTCTTCAGGCTCCCCATTGCACACGCCGAGCACACGGTGCTGGAAGACAGCAGGGTCTCTGAAGGCCCAGCCTGAAATCTTTAGCAAACCCCATGTGTCTTTCATTCATTTCAATAGGAAACGTCGTGGGACTCGGGAGATTCCATTCATTTTTTCCAGCAGTTGTGCTGAACGTGTCTGATTAAACCCCTCACGCCGGCGCTGCAAAGGAAGTTCCCTCTTCACAGCAAACCATGCAATTTAATACTGCTCAGGCAGTGTTTAGAGAAGAGGTTTAATTGGGATGTTCCTTATTGTGGGTGATGTTGGGTTATTTTTTACCATTTGTGAGGAAGGACACGCTGTGAAGCCGTGTAAACATTGCGTGTTTGGCTGCTGAACACCAGTAAACAGCAGCGGAACGGCGCTATCAGATGTTCAATTTAAACACACACCCAGCTACCTCTCCTCCTCTAAATCAACAGTTTCCCTCCAGAGTGATGTCAATAGACTGCTGCACATGGTACTTTCTTTTTTTTAATAATATCTTCATTTTAATGTGGATATTGCCTTTTCACCTGGGAGCAGGGCTCTATTGAAATTCTAATGGGAGAGCGTATTCTTTAACATGAGAATACCGAGGGCCTGCGTAGACGCGGCGCAGAATGAGAGATGGAGCATTAACTGATTTTTCTCCCTCCAGAAGAGGGGCCTATGTGGGTCAGACTCGCAGGGTTTTTCTCCTCCTATTTGCCTTTAGTTTCATAGCAACAATAATTTTAAACTTTATATGCAGCGGAAGAAAAAGGAATCCAAAGGCACCTGAATTACTGTACTGTACGAGGGAATTTAATTAAGAATATACACATTAGAATTTCAGTGGGAGCGCCTATTTAATGTTACTTTATTAAGCCTTCTATCAAATCCTTTTTTATGTATATCAGTTGATATACAATTAATCTGCTCTCTTGTGAGAAAAAAATAGCACCTGAGGTGGATGAAAAGTGTCAGATTATAATAATTATAAGCAGCTGTTCACTTGGAATCACCTCTGGCCTACATGGGGGATGCTGTGAGCTACCACTTCTCACAACAGACCACCTCATTAGACTTGACCTTCCCAGCTGGGTATTTCATTTGTGTTTTTTTAATGGGTTTGTATACTGCAAATCACAACCCTTCACCAAGGCTGGCTCTTTGTTGCTGTAACAAAAGGGAGCAATGCAACTTTCAAAAAATTGCCGCTCCTGTACGTGGGTGCAATGCCGTGGGTGGAGTGGGTGACTCCCCAGTACGGGACTGGTGATGCAGAGGAGACCAACCCCTTGCTTGGGGGTAAATGCCTTTTCCCCAGTTTCCAGGCAGTTCTGTTCTTCTCAGCCTTCCAAGGTTGAAAAAATAAATGGTTTTGTAGTTCTTGAGCATTCCAGACTCCGGTGTCAACCAGCACCGAGGTGCCAGAACCAGAATGGCATCCGTGGTGGAAAACACCCTGCTCCAGGCAGCGAGGGAGGGGAAAACCTGAGTTCCAGTTTGGCCTGTGGATGAAAGGCAGAGCAGCAGTTTGGCCTGTGGACCAAACTGGAGGCTGGCTGCAGAGACAATTTATCAGTGCATGTTTCCATATGGAGATGCACTCGGAGACAGAGCGCTCTACCGCCGCATTCCGTGCGCCACATATATATGTGCACATGTACATATAAAATTAAGAGATTAAAAAAGCTTCTGAACAATATATCTGGTTTCTTTTCCCCTTCCATTTATGTTTGTAATAAACTCACTCTCATACAATTAGCCTCAATTGTTTTTATATCTTCTGAGGCAATAATATAGGCAGCCTGGGGAATACAGTAGTAATCCGTATACCTGTGTTCATTTACCCAAATCACTATGGTTACAGCCAGGGCAAATTGTTTACTGTGAGAATCTTTGGAGCCCCTTTCCAGATACTAATGACCTTTCTGTTCATCCAATAACATCAACAAACCAGGGAGGCTGCCCACACCATTAAAGCCAATTGCCTCTCAAGTTACTGAGGGAGTTGTGCTTTTCCTCATTTATTTTCTCTCATCTGATGTAACTCACATGCCACTTTCTTGTCTTTAAAGAAGGGGAAAAACTGTGGATTATTGATTTGCTTCTGAACAGAAGACCAACCTAAAAGCCCCAATGAATTGTCACTCATTATTGAAATTACTGAACACTAATTAAACTGGCAGCTCAAATCCCAGCAGGCCACACTCATCTGAAGCTGAAATTCAGACACTTGGACAGTGGAAGAGAGAAAGCGCTAGCAACCACCAGGATTGTAATAAGCTTTGCATTAATTTTTGTTTCTTAAAGGCACATGCAGGGTTTGTCAGAGAGCAGGCAATGTGCTACCTGGACTGAGGTTAGATTCACAAGGCGTTTTTCCTGGTTTCCTTCATCGTTTCAAATGGGAATCCTACAGTTCCCAAACCCTGCTCCTCATCCTAACAAACCACAGGGCAGCACTGGAGGGCTGTAACAAGATGCAAAGCCAGGCTTTGGTGATGCTGACAGAGAGCTGAGCATTTAAATTGAGTGGCTGGGAGGAAACTGAGTCAGACAATGCAGAGCCCTGATGCTGCCTGGGCAATAATAAATGCTAAAGATCGTCTCAAATTCATAGAGCCCAATTTATAAAGAAACATCTTTGGCCCATTTTCACAGGATGTTCAAACTCCATATAAATTATGCATGCCCATGGTTAATCAACCTCAATTTTTTTCCTTGCCTGAGAAGTAACCCTTCATTTGTTCAACTTCAAAGAGGGCAGAATGAGCGTGGAGAGGGCTGGGCTAAGTATTCAATTTGCACTCTGTATTTATGAACAAGACTTTAATGCTGGCAGTGAGGGAAGTGGAGGAGAGAACTGCCCTCTGTCATCCTAGAGGTCCCTCTTGGCTTTGTAGCCCATGCTATATTGCCCTCAAAAGGCAGGGGAACAAACAGACCACAAGCCTTTATGAAAAATGCTGGATCTTGGAGAGTTCTAGTCTGTTTTTTGGAATTAAGGCTGTCAGAGGGACATATCCAGATCCAGCACTGCATATGGAGTTCCCTTTATAAATATGGCCTCCTAGGTATGTTCATCTCATGCCAGAACCAGTTTGGAATAAATGGCAAAACAATGTTCCCTCTTCTCTCTCTATACACATTTCCACTAGATTTCCCATCAGCTGGTCCTTGGGACACAACAGGCAGAAGGCTCCCCAGTGAAAGCTGGAGAGAGAAATCTTTTAGGCAAATATCACTCTGGATGAAACACTTTGCATGTTCCTGAGAGGAGCAGGGCCCTTTTTCATCTGACAGCCACAAAAATTGAACCTTGCTGCCAATGCTGGAGGCTGGAATTGTTTAAAAAGTTTTGCAGGGAGCAGATCTGTGTGGTGTAGGCACCGTGAGGTCCTTCCAGCAGCAGAGAGTTTTGGAAAGTTTAAGGAAAATTATTAATTATTTAATTCTGCTAATAAAAAATTAATTGAATTTTAGAACAAAAGAACGTGCAAACATCACCCTTCTATATTTAGGCGTGGAAACGAAGCTGTGGGTGGTGACTTAGAAAAGAAAGGAATGAAAATGCAAATGTCCCATTATATTCTGCTGAAGTGTGAGCTGGTAGCATCTCTGGTGCCTTCGAGTTCATCCCACACCAAGAGCAGGAGAGCTGAGGGGTTGGAATCAGCAGGCCCTTAATGTGGGACTCTCCTGGATGGGACGCACTGTCCCCACTGCTTGATGTCCCCAGGCACAGGGCAGTGCAAACCAGAAGGCTCCCATTTAGAAAGGATGCCTTGGACAGAATCGGGATTTTAAACCAAGTCTGGATATCTGGGATCTTTAGGAAAAGACCTGAATTAGGCAGTGTCTGTAGGTTTGTACCAAGCTGCATTTCTGTGTCACCTCTGCAAGGAAGAGGATTGGGATGGTTGGGAATGGTGGGGCTCACCTGAACCATGCAGATTATCCCTGTCCAGCATTCCAGAGCTCCAACATTCCAGAGTGTTTGGACAAGGCTCTCAGGCACATGGTGTGATTCTGGGGATATCCTCTGCAGGGCCAGGAGCTGAACTCAGTAATCCTTGTGGATCCCTTCCAACTTGGGATGTTCTATGAATCCACGCTGCTGCTGCCGGACCCAATCCTGCAAGAACACATCCAGACACTCCCCATCCCAAATGCCACTCCCTCCTGAGCACCTGAGCAGCCCAGGGATGTGTTTCTAGCTCCGGGCCAGCACCAGGAAGGGCCTGTCCTGGGGGCAGCTTCCTGCAGCAAGAGGAGCCAATTAACGATTCCATTAACGATGGAATATTCAACAGCTTCCCAAACCCGCCCTGAGCCCTTAAAACCGAGCTCACCCCGCACTTCCCCTGAGTGCTGAGAGGAATTCCAGCTCCTGCAGTGGCACCCAGAGCGAGGGGAGAGTTTCTGATGGCCCTGCTGGGGCTGTTAAGGGCTGCCACTTTATTGCCCTTGCAGGGGGAGCAGTTTAACAAGGCTGCTACCAACAAACAGCACAATATTTCCAGGCGTCTCTTCTGCAAGTCACGGTCAAGAGGAAAATAATTTCCATATGCTGGCCTTGTTTCTTGATTTTTATAGGGGTCAGAGGGATATTTATTCTCCGGAGCAATGCTTAGTTTTCCTAAAAAAAAAAAAAAAGTCATGCTCCATATTCTTTTAAAACCTTGGGGTAAACCAAGAATTGTGTTTTTAAGTAAAAATTAAGACAAATTTATATTTATTTATTTTAAAATACCCTCTGTAGCTTTACAATAAATGGTTAGAGCACAATGCAATCCTCCTCCATACACGAAGCATCTTTTTAATATGCCCTATCATGAAATTAATTGGACATTAAATAGCAGGAGAAAGACATATAATAAAACCTGCAGTTATCACAGTTCCCAGTGTGACAATACCCAAAGGTTTGAAGGTTTAGTTAAGCTCCAAAAGTTTAAATACTTTTCCAAACCTCGTTGGGTTAGAAACGAGCAAGCTTTCTCATCAGGATTCCCAGTATTCCTGGGTTTGGCCGTGGCTGTGCAGACTGTCAGAAAAGCCTTTGTTACAAACCTCCACTAATCCCACTTGTGTCAAAAATGAGGAAATGCAGTGCTCGTGCACCAGCAGCACAGAGAGGGAAGTTAATCATTTGGATTTTTCAGAAAAAAAAAAAGGGGGGGGAAATGGGGTTTGGAATTATTCCTATCCAAAAAGTCCCCCGTCCTGATTAGACTTCAGAAGAAAAAAAGATTAAGAAATCATATTTGAGAAACTAGGAAAGCTCTGTCCAAAGCTTAGGCATGCCAGCTGTGACTGAGGACTTGAGAATCTTGAGCAGAAAGTGCCTTTTTCTGCAAGAATCAAAGCTTCTTAAAGTCATCCTTCTTTTGAGGCTCTTAGGACAGCTCTAATTGGGTTCCTGTGTGTGCAAAACAAGAGAGTCCAGAGTGTAACAGGATGCTGAAATTGTACCAGAGGCCTCTTGGAAATTAAAGCTGGATGCCCTCATTTCCTTACAGAATCCATGTCCTGGCTGTCTTGTGGCTTCCAGAAATCCTGGCTGACTCCCATCCTGCTGTGGTGAGTTGGATGTACGTGGAGTGTTGGGAGTTCACCCATCCAGGATGGCTGGAAGGCCAAAGTCCAGCACACAGAAAGGACTGACCACCAAAATCTCTGCAGTACCCAGAGCACCTCTCCAAAAAGTAAAAAATCCACAGGAAAATGTTTCATTAAAAAAACCAAAACCCACAAACATTTTATTTTATTTTATTTTATTTTATTTTATTTTATTTTATTTTATTTTATTTTATTTTATTTTATTTTATTTTATTTTATTTTATTTATTTTATTTTATTTTATTTTATTTTATTTTACTTTTATTTTATTTTATTTTATTTTATTTTTATTTTATTTTTTATTGTATTTTATTTTATTGTATTTTTATTGTATTGTATTGTACTCTTATCAAACCCCAGATTTTGAAAAACAAGTAGATGCTTAAAATAGTTGCAAACCCAATCTGTCTTATAAAAAGATCTTCACAAGGAAAAAAAAAACAAATCCCTCAAGTTTTGTATTATTCTTTGGAGGTTTTGCATCTGGGTGTTCCTAACATTTCCAAAGTTTTCTGAGACCAGGCTGGGAGCAAAACCCTTCCTTGGAGACCACTGCAGTTGTGCGACAATATGGCTCTTTCCTGACTTTATTTTTGACTTCCTGGGAGAATTAAACAGATTGAAATGTACAGAGTTTGGGAGTGAAGGGAGAAATGTCTTAATTAACTGCCCGAGAGCCCAATTCCAAGCTGGATTGGCATCAAGTGTCATCTCCAGTGTCATCTCCCTGGTCCAGAGGCAAAGAAAAGGGGGTGCAAAGGTACAAAAACTTTCTCAGATCCCATTTTTTGCACTTGATACAGAGTGGCATCACCAAATTTCTCTTTTCTTGCATTTCAGGGGAATGTTGTGGATTTTTATCCTCCTCAGAACAGATATGTGGACGTATCACTGAATTTTCTGATGAACAGCCTGATCTAGTGGGTGACATCCCTGCCCCTGGAGGGGTTTGGAATTAGGTGATCTGTAAGGTCCCTCCCAACCCCAGGCATTCCATGATTCCATGAAATTCCAGTGAAAATATCACGTGTTGGGGAGAAGCCTGGCAAAACTGAAAGCTTGGGGCTGGGCTGAGTGGCTGAATGCCAGAATTTAAACTGAGATTTAATATCAAACCAAAGAACAAGTCAGCGGTGGTGAGAAAGCCTGGAGTCCAAGACCAAATCAGAAATCATGCTTGGAAGAGGATTGAAAGTGCTTTGAACGCCTGGATTCCTTTTTTGTGGGGGATTTTACCTAGTCCCAAGTTATTTCAGATGCTTTGATCCCCCTGGTTTGACTTTTTCAGTGCCTTTTTCTAGACAAGAGGTGTCAGGCAAGGACCATCTCAAAAACCAGCCTGGTTTGACTCAGACAGGTCCCAGTGTTGAATGAAGGAGAACCTCCCACTCCAGCTGAACAAAAGGAATTGCCAAACACTTGCCAATCCAGGAGCAGAATTGAGAAGATTAATTTTAAATGCTCCTCCAGCTACTTCTTAAAACTGGTTTGGCTTGAGCCTGAAGAGGCAGCTATTTAAGCACTTGAAAGAGACTAAAGGCTCAAGCCTAATCTCGACTACTCAAATGCAGATCACCAGGTATCTCAAAAAATCCATGATTGGGCTTGCACATGCATGCCCAGGAGAACATTTTCCAAGACACACAGAGATGCAAACCCACGGATTAGAGATTAGAAATGAGCTGCCTCTGCTGAACTCAAATCTATCTGGTTTTTGGGTTTTTTTATCGTGACCTTCCAAAAGGGTTTAATTGTTTGATTTCAGTGTTGTGGAAGATACTGAATTTCAAAATGTTTGGTGAATCCCAGGCATGTTAATTCTTAAAAATAACTCTTTCATTTGTTATTGCAAAATGACAAATGGATTGATTTTTCTTTGACTCTACAAATGCATGATGGAGCTTAGGAATTTAAAGCGCATGCGAGTCCTGAATCTTTCAGGACTGTGCTGGAAAATTTAACAAGCATTCATTAGAAAAGGTGAAAAAGGTGGATAAATGTGAGCTGAGGGCAGTTTCTCCACACAGCTTCAATAGTCCTCTCATCACTGATACACAAAAAGTTCAAATATAATGTGAAACCTTGGTCTGGTTAATACCAGACTTGAGTTTTGCATCATCTGATGATGATTCCCACACCTTTGAATTTTCCATTTATTGGACAGGAGCAACCAGAGATTTCCCAGTTCTGATTTGCCAAGGGTTTGCTTTCCACACCTAGAAAGATGTGGCATCTTGCTGAGCTATGAAAGGGTGTGTCAAGAGCAGCTGCATTAAAAACTCTTGGAAATATGGTGGCTGGGGACTGAAAATCCCTTTGAACAGCTGGGGGCAAAAAGCTGAGGCAGCTTGGGAACAAAACCAAAAGGGAGGGAATTCTGAAATCCCCAGAGCAGCAAAACTTCCCTGTATCCATGACTTCAGTTTTAACTTGGAACTCAAATCCCAGTCCTCCCCTCCACCACTCTTTAGGAGAAACATGAAAATTTGAGCTTTCCTCTCTCTTCTTGCTGCAGAGAGAGGAAACTTCAGGTGAATGTCCAATTCCTGCAATGTCTTTGGGGGGTTCTAAACAGCTTGGATTGCCCCTTCTCCATTCCCTCCTCTCCTCCTGTGTTTCTTCCTCATTTAGACCCACAGAGCTGAGTGAGGACAAGCAGCACCCCAAAACTGGAGGGTCTCCCACCCCCCCAGGACCAGCAAATGTGATTTATTGCAGTATCAGAGTTGTATCTGTGTGCTTAGGGGGGCTGGAACTATTTAAAACCCCCCTTTTCATACAGCTTGTCCATAAAAATTCACTCCAGGATGGAGATCTTCCCAGCAAAGCAATAGCTTACATGAGTAGGGGGAAAAAACCTCCTCACAATGTTTTCTGAGGTTTTGTGTCATTCTGCTGGTGGTTTTTAGGTTTGTCCATTTTGACTCGTGTTTTGCCATAAAGGTCGCATAAAAATGGATTTAAATGATAATAAAAACCCCCATATCAGGTAAATATAAGAATGAAAGTTGAGTTTAAATATATTACTGTTCATAATAGGAATATTCCAACATTTTGAGAGTTGAGAACCGTTTCTGTTTATGTCTCTGTAAATTTGCATTTTACTTTGTGTTTCCAGTGAAGTGGCACAGCTCAAACTCCGAGCTGACTGAAATCTCTGTAAAGCCCTAAGCAAGTGCTTTTCCAAGGGTATTTCTCTGCATTATGCTCCAGTTTGACCTGGGAATGGTCCTCAAAATCCAGAGCCCCCCTCTAGCCTGATAGATAACGCCATAGGGCTACATTAGTCCTCAGGCTCTGAGAAAGATGTAGCATTCCATCTGTTTCCTGAATTATCCCAGAGCCAGATGAAACTCAGCCCTTTGTGGCCTCTCTTCTCTAGTGGGGATAATAGGCATGGTTCAATACATCCTGGTTTATGCTGATTCAGATTCCTTGAGTGAGGCTGGGAAGGCGAAAAAAAGACAATTTCAAGCCAAATGCTGCTTTTTCTCACCTGTTCCCTCCTCTCCTAAATAAAAAGCACTGATAGAAAATCAGTTCTGGCACTTCCTTGTTAGAGAGGTGCTAAAATCCTTCATAGACAGGTCATAGTGTGCTCATTAGAAAACTAGAATTATGTAAATATTGCCTGCACACTCGAGTTTTGGGGTGTTATCTAGTCTGCCTCTTACTCCTAAAACCACACTGCTCAAATCACCCACATAATCAAAGTTATTGGAATAAAAGTGCCTAATTTTTATAAATAATTAACAAGTCCTGAATGCCTTGTGAATAATACATTGGTAATATCATTTCTCCACAACAGAGAGTTGAGCATTTGTGTTAAAGGAGCCCCAAATTTGGATTTGAAAAATTATCTCTCCTCATCTCCCCAGGTTCTGTCTCATGAGAAGAGATCTTGGGCAGTTCCTCTAGCAGAAAACCATCTGAAACCACCAGGGCTTGAGCAAAACCCCAATAGAAGAGTTAGCCTGAAAAAAAACTCTAAATAAAATGTTTTTTAAATAGAAAGACATGGACTAGAAGAAAGGACTCTCTTTTGATCAAACCCTATGAAGAGGTAAAATTGAGTGGTTCACTTACCTCTTCCACCAGCCACCACTTCCAATGGATTTGTCACCTTCACAAATTTTACAGGTGTGGTTCAAATAAAATTAGGATATTCCTGCCTGTCTGGTTGATTTTATCCAAGATTTATCATCCCTGGGAGGGGCAGCTGCCAAGCCCATGGTTGGGGGCAACCCCCCCCAAAAATGGGTGTCAGATAAGGGGGAGCTGATCTTTACAAGTGCTTTTTGTAGCACATGTGACTGGGAAGGGAAAAAAAGCCACTTAAAATCCAGGTGGTTCAAACTAACAAGACAAATCT
>NC_066320.1:33379476-33481976 GCF_022539315.1 Serinus canaria
AGAGCTCTGAAGTTTCTCCTTCCCGAGCAGGGAAAAGGCTCCACCAGCATCGTGCTGGAGTTCCTCTCATTCCCAGCCCTGCCAAGTGACAGCTTTATTGTTGAATAAAACAAATTAATTGCCCCAACTGTCTTAACTAGTTGCTAGAAATGAAATTCTTCACTTGTTTAGCTGCCAAGAATAATGACAGAAATATAAACATGTTACAAAACCGAGGGTTTCTCAGGAAAGCTAAATATAATGGGTCTAATTTTGCCCTGGGCAGATGCACTGGGGCACTTCCCAGTGACTTCTGAGAGAATTTCATGAGGGTTTTTAAAGGAGAGTGTATCCCCCACACTTGACATATCAAGTGCACATCCCTCTCTCATTGTTATTTTTGCTCTTTCTTTTCTCCTGTGTACAAGTGCCTTTGTGCCTTTCTCTTTGCACAAAGGCTGATCACAGTAATTTTAAAATTTGCCTGTGTTCCTTACAAAGACTGTGTCTCCCTGAAAGGATTTCCTGCAAGCCTTAGAAGGAGGAAAAAACCATTTTAAGTGTGCTCAGTGGAGATGAATGTTTTGAAAAGCTTGGCTGATTTCTTGGCATTCAGGAAAACCAGGAGCCCCTGCCCTCGCACAGGCAAGCACCCACACGTTTGCTGGTAAATGGGCAGAATTTGGGAACCTCTGGAGTTAGGGAAAAGGTACAGAGAACATCCTGATGAGGTAAAAAGGAGAAGTAATTTAATTGTCTAACTCCTTCTGTGCTCGAGAATATCAGACAGATGGGGAGGATAAAACAAGGAGCTCAATAATTAATTTTCATGTTCCTCACTAGTGGGACCTCTTTAATCCCTGTTCCTGTGATTATAGAGAAAGGTTGGATTCTGAAGTTTCACTCATTAGCTACGTGTTGTATGAAAATACCTGTATTTTCAAAAGGAATAGTGACAAGAATGAAAAATTTCTGCTATTAGAAATATCTTGGTGTCAGGGACTTTTGTGAAAGAACAAAAACTCTCTGATTCCCTCAGATAAATAATGAAACAGATGGTTGTTGGGGGGTTAAAGGTCAAACCTTCCCTGTTGACTAAAACACAAGGTTGACTTAAAAGATTTCCCGAAGTTATTCAAGATGCAGCACATCAGCCTGTGTCTCCTGCCTCCTAATGAAATGGTGGGGCTTCCTTAAAAACACCATTCCAGGGGCTCCTTGCAGGAATTCCAGCACCCATTCCAGCTCCAGAGTGAGCCCCTGCAAACTGCATCTCTAATCAAGGATATTGGTGAATAATTAGGTGAACTCGTCCATGGATATGGGTTAGGAAAAGGATAAATAACAACATTTAATCCGTTTCCTAAGCAAACCACTCGCTGCTCACCTGGAACAGGAGTTGATAAAGCCACTACGAAATCCTGGGAAGTTGTCAGAAAATTATCAATGAGGCAAATTGGGAAAATGGGAAGAAAACAAACAAATGCTGTGTGTGGGGCTGAGCCTCTGCATTCATGAGCAGGCTCCTGTCAGAGGAGAGCAGGGCATGTTGAAAGCAGCCCAACTAAAGAGACAGATGCTGGAACTCGCATGATTCGACACAATTTGAGCGCAAATTGTCCAATCAGTCAAGCCCACAAACACTTCAAGGTAATTTTGGTAAATCCCTATTGTGATCTAATTTCTTATTAAGGAGAATGAAGCAGGCTGCCATTGTAATTCATCAGCCCCTTGCACTGCAGAGCGACGGCTGGAGTTCATTTCATGCTTTTCTCTGCACAAAATAGACTGCAATTTCTGGAATTACCAACAACAACAACTTTTCACTGAATATCTACATTATTTTTTTTGTTCTGTTAAATAAAATTTAGAACTAGGGAAAAAAAAATGTAGCTGGAATCCGAGGAAGCCATCGAGATGAGAGTTGATTGAAGGACCAAATCCATGAGTGTTATGGCAGAACTTTCAAGGTTCAGGGCAGAGGCCACATTTTGTTTCTTCAGAGGGCATGGCTGTGGTGCAGAGCTGAGAGGTGGCACATTAAATGTCCCTTGTCTGCATCAGTGCTGCCTTCCTAAACAAAATCAAGCATCACTTCCTCACCCAGAGCTAGACCTGGCTCCCACAGCCCTCCCCAGCCCACCCCTGCTGGCTCTTGCCCCTTGAGGAGCACCCGAGGGGTTGTTCCCACAACAAGGGGAACCCGTGGGCATTTGGGGTGCAGGGTCTTGAAGGGTGGAAGAGACACAGTGTGGGAAACTCTTTCCCTCCTGTGGAAAATGTTGTTTTTCTGTGGAAATTTTCAGTCCTGATGAAAGGCAGCCTTCACACAACTGAAGGAAAAATCAGCCTGGTTTCCTACAAAACTCAACCTGAGGGCCAAGAAGTGTTTTAGGGTCAAGTGCCTCCTCCAAGCTGGACAAAGCTGTGCAATTCCCCCATCTCCTCTAGGACTCTCTTTACACCAAAACTACTCCCTCCAGGCATCATAAAGCAGGATAAAGTTCCCCATCCCTGGGAGTGTTTGAGGCCGGGCTGGATGAGGCTGGGAACAAACTGGTCTGGAGGAAGATGTCCCTGCCCACGGAACTGGGTGATATTTGAGATCCCTTCCAACCCAGGCTTTTCTCTGGTGATTCTACAAACACCAGCGTGGAAAATGCCTCGTGTGAGTGTACCCTTGGGTGTCCATGAGTGTGCAAGAACAATCCCTCTGCTTGCACACCTTCCCTCCCCAGGTCCCCATTCCGTGTCCCTGCTGCCACCACCGATGTTACAAAGGGCCCCACTCACAGCAGCAGCCACGGGAATGCAATAAGTAAGACAAATAACAACCTCTTATCTGGTAATTTACAAATAAAAGTTCATTTTCCTTTCAAGGAGGAGCACAGCCCTGTGTGTGTGAGAGAGAGCAGAGAGGGAATTCTGCATCTCTGCTGCCACAGGGATGAGGGATGTGCAGCCACAAGTCGACCTAATTCTTCTTTTTTTTTTCTTTTTTTTTTCCTAAATACAAAATGACCTGTTAGAGCATCCCAGGGAGAATATGAATTAGCCCAGGTCAATAGGAGGTCAAATAGACAGGGTCCTAAAATCCCTTTACTACTTTGTAGTATCTTATGCTAATTCAGTTCCCTTCTCTGTGATAAACAAAGCCAGTTGAAAGTAGATAGCATCACACAGTGATGGGTCCCAAAGCTACAATTTAATACAAATCTAGTAATTCCATTATACAACACATCCAGTTCATTTAGAGGCAACGAATACTTAAGAAGGTCCAGGATTGAAATGCCTCAGCTGATACTTTAAAAATATAAATAATCCAGTAAAATTTCATTTGTCACATAAACCTAATGGCTGTGTGTGATGGAAAGGCTGCCTGTCCTCTCAAACATTCCCTAAATGCAACTCGTAGGTCCTAAGTCCTTTTACACCAATATTGCAGGGGTTTAGGCACGCAATCAGCAGAAACAAAATTTAAAAAAGAAAAATCTCACTGTTTTCTCTTTGCAAAAGGTGATGTTTTAAGGGTCTAATGAGAATTGCTGAATTAATAAAGCTGAACCTCTCACGGTGTTTTACAGGCGATGCTTTTCACCTTGGAAGGATTTTTGGGGAGGATGTAGCGCCTGTGGGCAGAGGGGAGGAGAATGGAGAGAGCAGGAGCATCAGGACACTTTTGGGAAGAGCCTCTGTGTCCAGTTTTAACAGGGATGCAGAGCCTGAGCTGGAGCAGGAACATCCCTGGCCGGGGCTTTGCAGCCAAGGTAAAACTGCTTTGGAAATTTTGGGGATTGTCCTGGAAATGCCTAAAATCGGGTAGGAGATCACACATCTCCAAGAAAAGCAATTCCTGGGAAATAAAGAGGTGTGAACAGCCCCAGACCCAGTGCTGCTGGGCTATTTGTTTTCCAAGAGAGCACTTTGGGCAGGAAAATGAATGAAAAGTGAGGTGGTGATTTACCCTCACGTCTCTAAAGTAGGGGTCTAAATTAGGGACATGAACTTCCCAAAGCCTGGCGAGAGAATTCCCATGAAGGGAGACTCTCCTCTTCCATTTTCCCATCCTACTGGTGCTTTCTCAGGCCCCAAGAAGATTTCTCTTTGCTGGTCGCTGTTTCCATCAATTTTAGCAACTCCTAAACCTCTAAGAGGTGGGAGATAATTAAGAGGAGCTTGGGGAGGAGGCTGGATTTCTCAGGGCCATTCTTCTTCTACTCCCAAGTGTGTTGGGAGTTGGGGATTTTTTTCACAAACAGAATGGGACTGGAATAGATTCCTTGAGCTTTTATTGTGGTATCAGCCTCATTACATGGTTGAGACAACAGAAAGATGGCAAAGCTCATGTGCTGCTGACAACAGCTAAAGATTTCTTTGTTAAACAGCATTTTAAAGCCTTTCTAGCCAATAGCATACTGGCCTATCTAAACCAAGCCTAAAACTCAAGTTATTGTGTCATGTCCTTTCTACCACACCACTGTAACTTTTTCTACTTTAAGACTTGGTAGCTAGAGCTGGTTCTAATTTCTCTGCTCCTTCTCTTTGTAAAGCCTACTTTCCCCAACTTTCTGAAAATCTCCTTGCCTTTACCATTTCCCACAGCTCAGCATTCCAGCCCTTTTCCCTCCCTCCAAGGTTTGGTCAGGGCTTCTGGGGTCAGCTCTGAGTTTGGGAGGAGTTTTGGCCCTGGGGAATCCTGGGGCTCTCCCTGGGAAAGGTAAATACAGGTGGGGACTGGTCAGCAGCACCCCAGGAGGAGGAGGGCACTCCTGGGAAGGGTTTGCAACTTGGAAGGGAAATTTGCTGCTGCCAAATTGAGGTTTTTTGCTGGTTTTTGGTGTCTGTTTGACATCCTCTTTCCAGGTGAGCGCCTGTGACCTTTTCACACGTCCTGGCTGAACTCGTGTCCTGTCCTCCAACCCTTTGGGTGTGAGATCTGATCCGTGGTGTCAGAGGCCAGCTGGGTTTTTATTAATTACAGCATCATTTGGCTCAGATGTGCTTCTGCAGGGTTAATAACACTTTTTGCAATGATCTCAAGGCTCTGCTGTGATTAGGAGCTTTTATAAACTCTGGCTGAAGGCACGTTAAGGAAAGAATTGTAAACTTTGGTTTTTCTTTCATGCTGCAAATGAAACAACCAATGCTCAGGTGAATGAAGCTGGGTTTGTGTCACCTGGAGTGATAAAGGAATTGTTTAATCTGTCAGATGTCTTTTTTTTTAGGTGGCAATGCACTCTGTTTGCAGCCAAAATTTAATGGTACAATTCCTGAGTTATGTCATGAACTGTGGTTCAGATTTTGGGCAAAATAAAGTGTTTGCTTCAGGAAAAGCAATTTTTTAAAGTTAGAGATTACTTTTTTTTTTTTTTTTAGTAGATATTCACTTTAAATAATGCTTCATATACACAATTCTTGCTTTTCTCTGTGGCCTTACAGAAAACACACTTCAGCCCTAAATACTTAAAAGTTTTAAAGACAAACGAAGAAAATTTCAGCATTGCATGTTCTCTGCTCTCACAGATTCCTTCCTCCAGCCAAAGAGAAGGTTATTTTATGATTTCTCTGTGGTTTTATGGGTTTTTCCCTCTATGCAATATTCCAAGTACTCTGAGTCCACCACTGCTCCTGACTTTTACCAGTTGTTGTTGCATCACCAAAAATTCCAGGAGGTTTTGACTGGAAAAAGTGCTGAGGATAAAATGCTGCCCAAATGAAATGAATCCATTCAAACCTGATTTAAAATCTTGTTTTCTTTCTCTATTTGTATAATACCAAACCTTGTATTTGAAGGAGGTTTCGGCTGTGGGGCAGGAGCAACCAGGTTGTTACAACTGGACCAAATATGAACAGTTCAACACCTGGTCTGGACTTGAATTAAATTGTGTTGAGCATAAATGTCAGAGTTGAGTCTCAGGATCAATGCCAAGTGAAAGAAATGATGCATTAAATGGTAGTTTCTTATTTTCTCTCGTGCTCTTTTGGTGTGCATTCCAGCAAGGGGGTGGAGAAGAGAAAGGTTCCCATGAACGCTGGCGGTGCCTGAGCAGGATTTGGAATGGCTGCAGCACCTCAATATTTTAATAAAATATACTTAAACTCAATCCTAATGAATTTGAGGCCTGAATTTCAATAACAAAATGAAGTTTAAGATGAAATACTGTGAGCTGGAGGGCCAGGCAGCCCCGCGTGCCTTGGCTCAGCTCCTTGCTGCACGTGGGAAGTGAAACCAAACATTGTGAAACCAGCTCAGGTCTGAACTGTCTGCTCAAAAGAGTAACATCTCTAGTTTTTACATGAATTTTTAATTTTAGATGGCACCTTTGACTGGAAGTGACAGTGGAGCAGATAATTTGTGTAATTACAGCAAGCAGTCATTGAGGAAGGAAGGGATCTCTCCAAAGCACATAAAAGATGAGGTGGATTGGATTGGGGGTGAGCCCTGGAACCAGAGCTGCAGGAACCTCCTGGCCTAGGGGGAGATAAACCTGGGAAAGTCTTTTAAAACATGGCCAGATCAGCCTCTCCCTGTGCTTGGGTGAGGCACAGTGATCCATAAAGTGGAAGGAGAGGAGTTTTAATGAGTCTGAGAAGGTTTAGCCACCCCTCCAAGAGCAGAAATGCCATCGCAGCTCTGGTGGGAGATGGAGCTCCTGCAGGAGGGCGTTTAGCCTGTGGAAACAACCCCATGAAAAGGAATTAACTCTGGAATCCTGAGCAGGAAAACTGCACTCATCATGCACAGGACACCCAGTCCTGCTCACTGCCCTGCTTTCAAGTCACACCTTCTCCAGAAATGCCTTTGTTCACAGCACAAACTGTCCCAAAGCTGACAAAAGTCCTTGTTGTAGTGAGATTATTTCCACTTGGCTCCAGAAAATGTTGTGCATGACCTATAAACATCAGGGTTCCTCACAATGAATGCACAAATATGTAGAAAAAGAAGAAGTAGGTTTTTACAAGCCAGGACTGGAGAAATGCATTTCTGAGAAGGAAATTCCCTGCAATGGTTAGAGAGTGCTGCAAGGAACAAATTCTCTCTAAATACCCAGTATAAGGAAAATAATCTTGGGGACAGTAATTTGTACACGCCTGAGAACTTGGTAATGATCCTAAAGGTCTGTTTTGGATAAATAGGAATATTTTTTGCAGCTGTTTAAAAATGTAAAATCAAATGCAATTTTTTGTTGTTGTTGCTTATACGAAGATCACAGCTAATTAGCCTTAGTTAAGTAAAGCACATCCTTTGAAAATTGGAGACAAGTTCCTTTGCCCTCTGAAGAATTGTCTGTTATTTACATTGTTAATATTAATATCCTGCAGCCTCTAAACTCGGAGTTGGTGTCATTGGAGACAGCCTGTAACAAACAACCCAGGCCTCCACTGGAATAACCACGTGAGAGATTTTCTCTTTTGTTTTGCCACGAGTAGAAATAACCAGGGGTGAGTGGAGCCCAAGGTTCATGAGGTGAAACCCAGATTCAAGGGTCAAAGACTGGTTTGGGTTGGAAGGGACCTGACAAACCACCTTGTTCCAATTGCCTGGAAAACCTGCATGGGAGAATGGCAGGAAGCTCCAGAAGGAGCAGGGCCTGAAGGCAGAGATTTGTTCTGAGGGTTCTTGCAAATCTGCTGGAATTTCCTTCTGGTTTGGAGGAGCAAATGGCTGCTGGAGTTTTACCTGGCTGGAGTGAGGTGCCAGATGGGGTCTGAGGGTGCAGGGCTGGATTATTGTCCTGGAGAAGTGGGATGGACGTGGTGTCCTCTGTCACCTCCCAGTTCTCAGCTCCTCCAGGGACCAAACCAAAGGTTTTGCTGCCCTGGAGTTCAGCTCCCAAAGCGTGGCTGGGTGACAACAGTGTCAGTGCAGATCAGCTGGAAAACCATGGAAAATATTCCTGGGGGTGGTGCAGAAATGGGTGACATTTATTGACACGGAGATGAGCACTGAAGGAAGGGGCTTTGGGGGATCAGGCAGCCAATTGTCCTGTGGAAAGGCTGCAAAAGGCAGGAATTGGCATTAAAAGCTCCTTATTGGGTGTTCTTTGCTTGTCCTTGATGATTTTGGTAAAAAACAAACACTTTGTAAGCCTGACACTGGGTGTGAGCACGGGAGGACACTGAGAGGGTCTCCAGGAGCTGGGGCTGTGGCTGGAGTCAAGCCAAGGACAGGAGAGAGGTTTCTGGCTGCCCATCCTGGATATCCAGGGTATTCACCAGTGCTGAGGCCTTCCAGATGGCACCCAGAGATGCCAGCAAGGCCTTAAAAAAAATCATTAAACAAAAAAAATCCCCTCACTGGCTGCTTTACTGAACTCTCTGAACTGAAAATAAATATTGCCAGCAAAAAATTGAAATATTTACTGATAATACGTGCTTAAAAAAGGAAGGCCATATATCAGTTCTATACCATTTCATTAGGTTTTAGTATGTTCTATAGAGGTTTGATAGGTTTAGTGTTCAGGTTCCAGTTTCTGAACTTTCTAGGAGGTTTGGAAGCCCCTGTCCCATTAATTAGGGTGGGAACTGAGCACCCAGATCCCCAAACTCACTTTGAAATCCTCTGCCTGAACACATCTTTCTCCTCAGCCTTCACAAGGTTGGATAGAAGCAAAGTTTCTGGGATATGATAATTTTGTGCTGGAATAAATCTTGTATAAGTTAAAATCCCTGGAAGCTCCAAGGTAGTAGGAGTTATGTACTGGGGAATCTTTAACAAGATCACTGCAGAGATTACTGGTTCAATAAATGGAGATTTTTATCTGGGCTCCTTTGAGACAAGGAAGACGCCAAGAGCCTGGAGAGAAGTAAATACAACCCCAGTTTGGAGGGGAGCAGGAAAAAAAGGGCTGGGAAAAGCAGCCAGGATAGAAGAGACCAGCTCATCTGACCTTGGTGCTAGGCTGAGCTCTAGAAACATTAATAAAGGATGAGCTCACGAAACATCTGGAGAAATAAACCAGTCAGCATGGTTTCATGAAGGGGAAATCCTGTCTGACAAATCAGGGGGGTTTTAGGGAGATGATGTGGAAAGCAGGCATGGGTGAGAATGTTGGGCTTATTCTGTCCTTTTTGGCCTCAAAAGGATTTCTGATGGATCTGGGGTGTGGTTTGGATTAATGTTGGTGTGAGAGGGAGGGATGGGAGGTGTAAGTGGAGGCAGCAGGAACCTCCAGCTGGTTTCCTCACAAAGGGTTAAACCTGGGCAGGGGGTGCCCAGGGAGCTTTGGAGTCCCCATCCCTGGAGGTGTCCAAGGGGTGGCACTTGGTGCTCTGGGCTGTGAGGAGTAAATTTGTAAAAAATCCTCAAAATTCCACCAAAAACTCACATAGTACACCTATATACAAACTCTGGGATAAGAAATGCTGGCTTAGAAATGCCATAAAATGAGATGAGCATTATTAAGAAAGAAATAAAACTAAAAACAAGTTTCAAGGATTAATTTTACAAATAAGACTAAATACTGTAGAGAAATAGAACTATTAAAATACTTTGTAGTAAGAGCCACAAAAAATAATTTAAATTAATTAACTTTAAAACATTTACAATATAGTATTACAAAAAATGATAAACCAAAAAACACTTATAATTTAAAATTAGTTAGCTTCTAATTGTAATAGTGTAAATTTTAACATATGTATTATCTCACCCTTCACATAAAACTAAAAATAAAAACTAAAAATAAAATAAATTTTTTAAAAGACCTCTCAGTTACCCCATGTCTAAGTCAAAAAAAGCTCCAATCCCACACTGGGCTGGTGACAAGGTGACAGCTGTGGTTTGGAAAGGCTTTTCCAGCCTTGATCCTGGGGGCTGAACTGCAGCTCTGTGTCTCCTCTGGAAAACCCTGGGTGAAGGCGTTCCCCAGGGAAGGGAATAAAGGGGAGGTGGTGGATTCAGTCTGCAGAGAGATCCTGCACGGGGCTGGGCAAGGCTGGAAGAACACAATCCATCAGCTCTGCTTGAGAGACACTGTGGGTTTTTGCATTTGTAGCTCCAAATGGTGGGAATGTTCACCAAGCAAGGGTTTGGCAGGGCTCTGGGTGAGAAGCAGGTGCAGAACTGATGCAAAGCAGAAATGAACCCACAGAAGTGTGAGCTGTGGAAATAGAAGAGTTTAACTTGGCATCTTGTAAAACACTCACCTGGATCTCTGGTAGCTGCTCTGCCCAGGGCAGGGACACTCTGGCACATCCCAGGGATTGGGAAGGGCAGGGAATGAAGCAGCAGTGACAGAAGTGAGGTTGTGAAGTTGCTGAGTACAGAGAGCCTGGGAAACCTGGATCTGTACTCACCTGGGTGAAAAAAAAGCTTTTTAAAGGATGATCAGATTCGAAGATTTCAAGATGCTGAGGAGAAATTTGAGAGGAGATGAACTAAACTCTCTCTGTTTACTCAGATTTCCCAGGATGTCTGTTGATAAAATAAGTATAAAATTTAAAAAAAGGAGCAGAAATAAGAATATGGATGTCTTTGATTCAAACAGGGTGAAAAAGGAAGCAGCCTTCATTGCCTTCATCCAAGTGTGCTGGAAAATCAGGGAGAATGGAGCTGGGGGGCAGAATCAGCTCTGTCCTTTGCTAGCATAACCCATCTCCTCACTAATTACACAGCTAAAGGCCAAATAATTAATCTTTACTATCAAGACATGCAAGGAGAGGTGTGTGGTGGGTCAGAGGGCAGGTGGTACCTTCAGTGTGCAAATGAGCTGCCCACGTGACACAAGGATTAGGCAGAGTTCTACCTAAAGGTGTTTTCTTGGCTTATAAAATGCAACCTCTGCTGAGCCTGCATCACTCCCAGAGGCCATCTTTTAAATTTGTCTCCCTCTTTGTAAATAAAATCCCTCAAAACTGTAAATATTAGAGATTCCTGAGCTCTCTGATGGCATGAAGTCACACTGCTGCAAGCACTGCCAGGGCCTGGGTTTGCCAGGCTCAGGTAAACAGGTAAAAACAAAAAGCACATCAGTCCTGAGATGCCAGTGAGCAGAGGGATGTGTGTCTGTGTGCTCTGACCCACAGGGAAGCACCCAGCACAGACCTTGCTAATTTTAGTTCTGGTCCAGAAATACTTTTGCTGCGTGCATGACCTGCAAAGCAGCCTAATTGTAAAGCTGTAGTAGTATACTAATTGGTGGAGAAATAGGATGAAAACAGTGGAGGCAGTGCATGGTTTATTTAGTAATGGGAGCTGCATTTGTGTTCTCTTACCAATGTGTACTGAACTTTATGCACAAAAATAGCAATACCACTGTTGCCTCATGCTCAGTGACACTGGTGATGTGATGTGAGCCAGAACAGACAAGCACCACAGCATCCTCTCTCCTCTAAAAATTCCCTTTTTCCATCAGATTGTAGCAGCATAAAACCCCTCTCATTTTCCTCAGTGTTTGTCAAATCCACTTTCCTAAACTGTGCTTGTTTGGAGTGTTTTTGTTTTTTTTTTCCTTGTTGCAAACAGTTGGAAAATGAACACGGCTAAAAAAAGGCTTGGCTGGAACCTTTAAATGAATCTCTCACCCAATGAGAAACAAGAAAATGCTTTTTAAGATTTGAAATTCTAGTCATAGGTTTGCTCAGTTTGTGTATATTTCTGCTCTTGGATGGTTTGATTAGGAGTGATGGCCCTAAAATACTGGTTTTAGTATAAAAAATACTGTATTTTAGTATTATATATTAGTATCTGACTGCAGGTAGGAAATGAAATCTTGGGCAAACGGGGGTCTAGCATGGTGTGCTGAGCCTATTTGCACAGAGAAGTTGTGGATTCCCCATTCCTGGAATTGTTTAAGGTTAGGTTGGACACGGCTTGGAGCACCCTGGGATAATGAAAGATGTCCCCATGGCAGGGGGTGGAACTGGATGGTTTTTAATGTCCATTCCAAGCCACTCCAGTCTGGAATTCTCTAATTCTATTTGTAGGGCCAAGATCCAAGCGTCAGAGTTTCTGAATGCTGAAGTTCCTTTCTTTTCAGAACTGCCTGCTTTGATAATTCCCTGTCACTTCCCCCCCACACCTTTTTGTTAATTTTGAAAGTTGTCTAACTGAACTAGACAGGAACTATTATTTCAGCTACTTCAAGTTCCTAGCAGGGAACAAAACCAGGAGTTGATAGAAGCTGGAATAACTCCATTCTCTTCCCAGAGCATGAAACTGTTGTGTCTATGAACCCATATTTCTTCTTTAACCTGCTTCTCATTTGTCTGCATCTTCCGCTGCTGCCTCCAGGAATGAGTCATTAATAGCTGCTATTCAGGAAAAAAGTGAGAACTCTTTCAGTCCATAATTCACCCTCACAACTCAAGCTGTGAGTCAGTTTTGAACCTTCTCCTACTGCATCATTCCATGACCACCAAACCAGATGGAGTAGCTGGTTTGCAAAGGTAATGCCAAATTCACCCTGAGGCTGCTGGGTCTCCCTGCAAAGTCCTGTTCTGGTCAGGAGGGTTTTATCCCAGATCTCTGCACTGGGATCATTGCTTGGAGCTGCTGTACAGGTGTTTTTTACCCAGTCAGGAGCTGTGCCAGGGCGCTGTGACCTGCCTACCCAAGCCCCTTGTGCCCCTAAGTGGCCGAACACGCTGGGAATCAGCGCTCAGCTTCAACCTGACAGGCTCTTTTTTCACCACAGATAAAAGTCTGTTGATTTGCCAACCCCAACTGTGAAACACTCGTGCTGCCTGAACTATTTTCCACACAACACTTGTTTTCTTTGTAAAAGCCTTTTTCTATTGATCTGAATTGACTGGTGCAGCAAAGCCTTGTGAGCTTGATGCAAATTGTTGCTGCGCACTCACTGGGAGCAGCAGAGCAACACAAAAGGATGTTTTGGCGTAGATATACCACACTCTTATTTCAAGACATGTCTCCCTGTATTGATATTTGGCCTGATCTTGCTTGCAGAGTATAAGCAAGCAGTCAATTAAGGCATTTTTAAATGTTTTGAGGAGATGCTAAAGCTAAAACCCGAGGAGGGCACGTGTTTGGGTGGGGGAATGCTGAATCCTCGTGTTTTCCAGGATTGAGCTGGAATTGATCTCAATCTTTCAGCTGAGACAACATCAACTCCTAGAATTTTATCCTGACTGTGTGTCAGGGCTGGGGAAAGCATCAAAAGTCAAACAGAAATTTCATCTTTGTTTTTAAGCCCATCAAACTCAGCGGTTATGTGAAGTTTTTAGCCTGTTGTGCAGCTCAGTTACTTTACCAAAGAACCATAAATAGGTTTGGGGCAGGAAAAAAACCCTCAGTTTTTGAAGGAGTTATCCACAAATAGTTTTGAATGTAGGTTCTTGTTGGGGAAAACTCCTTTCCAGCATCCCATCCCTCCCTGCCTCTGGCAATGGGAAGCCATTCCCTGTGTCCTATCACTCCAGCCCCTTGTCCAAAATCCCTCTCCAGCTCTCCTGGAGCCCCTTTGGGCAGTGGTCCCCTTTCAGCCTTCCCTGAGCACAAGCTGCAAATCCCAGCTCAGAGCTGTCGGCTAAACCATAAATTACTGGATTTATTCCTGAGTTAAATATCTCTGAGCCTGGCCTGCACATCCTCTTGATAGGTCAATAAACTGCCTGTGGAGTCCAGCTCCAGCCTCCACCTGTGTGGATGCCAAGAGTGGGAATAACTCCCGAGAGCTGCAGCCCAAGCTGAGTCACGTCTGCTCTGTGTGTGAGGAGCAGGGACTGCTCCCTGGGCTGTGCAGTGCAAGGATGTGCAGCAGAAATGACCAAAAAGACAAATGTGAGCCAAAACCGTGCTTAATCCAGCAAATATCTGCCCGTGATCCCTTTGTACAGAAGGGAAGAGCAGCCATGGTCAGAATGACCATCATTCATGTGGAACTTGTTTCCCACACTGTAATTTACGTCTGTGAGGGGAAACAAACCCCAAAAATCTTTTAGTGCCTGCCAACAGAAATAACAACATTACTGGTGGTGCTAGCTAGGAAATTTGGGGTGGCATCTGTTTTGATGATAGATGAGTGACCCCCAGGTGGCCCTGGCCACAACCAAGAGCTTTTCATGAGAAACAGAAGCAAGAGCTGCTCATACTTTCCTTTGAGTTTTGGGCTTTTGTTCTGTTTTGTTTTGTTTCTTCTAAAAAAATTGAAGCTTTGGGCACTTAATCTAAGTCTCGTTGCTTACTTGGAGGTAAAACTCTCTCTGTCCATCTGTCCCAGGAAAATTTAACCCCAATGGGTTTTCTGCTGGTTTAGTGTGCACATCAGGTTTTTGAGAACAATTAATTTGCACACAGATACAAGAATCCTTCTCTGCTCCCTCCTCCTTTCCTTGATCCCCTGTGCCAAGCTTGGGGCACCACGTGGCTTTAAGGGGAGCTCCTGGGAGAGGCTCCCAGTACCTGCTGGGGAACTGGAGAGTCCAGTGCCTGCGAGAGGTTAGAGGCTGGTGGGAAATAAAGCCTTAATGGTGCTTTGCAAGCCCTCAGGAAGCCAGGCCAAGTTTCTTTCCCTGGTGATCCACAACCCAAATCCACCAAGGCTCCCACATCCAAATTTAAGCGCAGGAGTGGCCCCGGAGGACGAGGCGTGGGCTGCACTTACAGAGGCAGTGTTGATTCAGGATTAAGGTGAATAGAGCTGACTGCTCTGGGGATGTGTCTGATGTATATATTAGACTTTTTGAAGAACTTTTGACTTTAGCCATGCTCGTTTTGTGTTTTAAGTCCCCGTGACGGCTCCCACGACGTCGCGCCTCAAGAAGCGCGGTCGGTCGCTGGCGTGGTTAGAGTGAAGGATTTGAGAGGGGCCAAAATGGTTCAAGGAAGCAAATCCCAACAATTAAGTGTGACCTGAGCCCCTCGCTCCTCCAGGGCCTTTGGAGCATCCCTGTTTATAATCTTGTGCAGAAATATGCAAAATATTCTGGATTTGGTTGCTTCTTCATGGAGGTGAACAGGGAATTTGATGTCTGCTCTAAACTTCAGCTCCTCTCAGCAACAATATCACAGGCCTGGCACACAAAAACTATCCCTTCAGATGGAAAGTTATTCCTGAAATCCTGGCAAGTTTAGAGTTTCAGAAGCAAATTATCCCATTGAATTACTGTGGCTGAAAAGTGAGAGCAGAGGAGCACAAAGTCAATGTGTTAAGTTGTAAATTCTTTTTCTGTAGTGACTCTTGCACGTTTTCAGAACTGCGCAGGGCTGGGGAGCAGAAAGGAAACAAGGCAGTTCACAAACTCCAAAACCATTCTGAGAGAGAAATTGTGGCTTTTATTGAATCACAGCATGCTAAGATTGCTTTTCTTAAAGTAAGAAACAGCGAGCAGAAGTGGAATTGTGATGTGTCTGTTCCCAGCACCCTGCCCACGTGCCAGACCCGAGCAGGGACATCACCACGAGAGCACAGCCTAATGAGAGCTGAGTGACAGTGGCACTGCCACCAAAGGACATGTGACATGCACATGAATATCAAATGAATTCATTATAATCACCACTATTTCCATGAATACCAAATGAAGTTATAATAACTGAAATCATGAAGAGTTACCATTTTGGGACTTAAAAAAATTAAAAAACAAACCACTAAAAAAACCCCACAAAAAGAGAAACAACAAAAATATTGGCAAAAATGAATGTAGTTTTATTTTGGAGAAGGAATAGAGAAGAGGGTTGAAAAAGTGGAGTATTTTGAATCATACAATTGTTAGTGCTGGAAAAGAGCTTTAAGACCATCTATTCTTACTATTCCCCAGCACTGCCAAGGCCACCACTAACCCATGTCCCCAACTGCCACCTCCACATGGCTTTTAAATCTCTCCAGGGATGGGGACAACAGCATTTCCACTGGCAGACAATAGTTTCTGTCCATTTATTGTATTGTTTTTTCATATATATCTCTCATTTTTGAATGCTAACTACCAGATAATGAGGATGTAGAATGCTTTAATTGCTTACTGGAAAATCTTGATTTAAAGTAGGTTTTATGGAAAGAAATAACTTTGCTGTAGAAGGACAACTCTGATAACAGTCTAGGAGGATGTAAACTAATAAAGGTTCATATGTAGCACCCTTGAGGTGGTTCTTAATTTCCTGAAGCAGAGAAAGTCTGGGTTTGAGTCAAACACCTTTTTCCACCAAAAGTTCAAAAACCTGAAATCCTGAAGCTTTTTTATTTGTGACATATCTGCACCCCAGACTCCAAACCTTAAATCTGTAAGGAGCAGTTTGCTGGGGGCCAGATTCCTCCTTCTCTGCCCAGACACTGAAATTTGGGAGGGTCTGTGCTCTCCCTCCCTGGTGGGAAACCCATCCCTCTCCTCCACTCTGGTTCCCAGCATGGTCTGTGCTGGTTTTCACTGGGTGAGGATAGCTGGGACTTGGTCATTGGTGCTGGAACACAAGGGTTTATCTGTGTGGTGGTGGGATGTGGGATCAGGGAGCACAAATGGACTTTGACTTGTGTCCTTTGATAGGGAAGAGGAAAGCAAACCTCTGTCACTCCTCACATTGCGGGAGCAGCTACTGAAATTCCAATTAAAAGCTGTAATGGGAGCTCAGGGTGGATCTGTACCATAAGACACTTCTAGGTCAGGCAGGAGGGTTGCAATAATAATAATCCCAAGTACATTTCCTTATTTAACTTTGTTTTTTATTGTGTTCAGCCCGCAGCTGATTTTCTTTTTTTTTTTTTTTACCTTGTAACATAGTCCCTAATTGAGACACATGAAGCTCATAAGAGGCTTTAGACAAGATTCAGCTAGCCACAAAAGTCATTATCTCATTTTCATTTATTAACATGATATTTCCAATGGATTAACGAGGGTTTCCCTTTTGTTGCCTCTGCTGTGGCTCTAGCCCTAAAGGGGCTGTTGCGTTTCTCCATCTCAAGTGACTTCTTACTCACATTAGATTACAGTAATGTACGTGTTCCAGGAATGACATTTATTCTACTTCTTGCATTAAAATTCCCTATTTGAAGTAGCTATAATTGCTGGAAATAGGATAAAGTGAACTTGAGTGTTGGTTTTAGCAATGAGCTGGTATCAAAATAGCTGCTGCAAGGGCTGGGTGTGCAAAAATACTCTCCTTAATTTCAGGTGTCTCATCCTGCAGAATTTCTGGAATCTGCATGTTATGATGAAGATCTGGTAATTCCAATTTTCTGAGGAAGCCAGAGGTCGTGTCAAGAAGCCTCTCCCTGTGTTTTCCACAGCACTCACAGCTATTTTTCAAGCATCAGTGTTCCTGCCATTGCACGAGGCTGCAGGAGCAAAGTGCCAGTGCCTATTTTGGATAAGCAGCAAAAGCTTCAATGGGACACTCTGCCAGGCCATGCAGAGGGCTGGGTGGTGCAGCCCAGCACAGGCAGCTGTGTTATTTTCCAGTCATGTTTTCCAGCTCCTCCTGCTCTCCCAGAAGGATGCCCGAGCAGCATTACAGCGAGGACCTGCAGAGAGCCTGTCTGCTCCAGGCACTGTCTGATCTTGTCTGACATAATTTAAACCTATGCTTCCTGCCTTGCTTTTACATTTTCCAGGGCCTGAAAGGTTCAGTGGGAAACAAAACTCACCTAAGAAAAATACAGAAGAGGGGATTTAAATCAGTGCAGCCTATTGCTGCTTTATCTTACCTGATATAAAGATGCTGCTGGGTGTCTGCCATTAGCTTTGATATAAAATCAAGACTCTAATTTTCTGTGGGTGTCAGGTTTCTTCTGTCCAGTCCCTCCCGAGGTCTCAGCCCTAAAGGAGGAGAGTTTAAACATGGCATTTGGGAGAAAAAATGTGTCTGCTCCAGCCAAGCCTCCCTGGTGCAGCTGGATTTAGTGCTGCTCCTCACCTGTGCTGTGACCAGCCCCGCTGTTCCCTGCCTGGAGCTGCACAAAGGGAGGAGTTAGCACAGAGTGATGGTGTGCTCCTTCTGGATCTGCATTTCATAAGCCTGAGGATATGAAAATCTGGAAAATCAACTGTGGAGCTTGGAAGAAGATTTCTTCCTGCCTTGTCTACTGGGGAAAAAAGTATCAGGGATATTTAATCCAGGAAGCTCCATCATATGTCAGCTTTAAGACTGTAACAGAGCTTTATAAAAACTCTTAAGAACACAATCACTAACAGGTTTCAACATGAATTTGTAAACTGAAACAGCCTTTGCTGATTTTTTTTTTTAATTTCTTCTGCACTTTCTATTCTAGAGGGTGCTTTTGGCTTTGTTTGTTACATTACCCATCAAGGCTGATGTCTGGGGGCTGGCAGCAGCCTCAGCAGTCTCGGTGTTGGCAGCGAGTGGAGAAGCTCCTATGTGGGATCCCATCCCTTTTTGGGTGTCACAGCTGGAGTCATTCAAAGAGTGCTTCAGCTGGGTCTTTCAAGGATGGGTTTAAACTTTTTCAGAGTGAAGGCAGGAAAAATGCTTTTTAAAACAGTGATGTCTATATAAAAAATGCTGTTATCATTCTCTGTGTTTTTTCTAATAAATAATCTCTTCAATATAACTCTGAAACTCATGTAGGGAAAATGGCCTTAACCTGATGGGTGGAGGAATCTGTTAAGAAACACAAAAACCCCTCAGGTGACCCCAAACCCCTCTGCCTGGGATTCAGGCATTGTCACCAAGTGTTTGGCTCTGTCTCTGTCAGATCTTTCCTGGGGTGTGCATGGGTTCAGAGAGCAGCTCTGTGCTCACCAGAGCCTGAACAGAAAGGGTGTTCAGCGTGTGCTCTTCCTTAATTTAAAGTAAAAATAAATAAATATGTAGCATGAACAGTTGGAATAAAACCTGCCTTTTGGGTGGGTTCCAAGAATGTGTTTTTCATTGCATGAGATGCGACGCCTGTCAACACTTCCTAGTCAGATTCGCCTCTTTTTTATATTTTTGTACAATTCCCCCCTTGCTTTTCGTAGCAGAGAGGAGTGTCCTACATATCATGCTTCCATCTCCATACTGTAATTATTAATACAGGGTAGGGAGAGGTCACCTATGTTTTTTGGCAACAGTTAGGTTCCCATGTATAAATCATGATAAAGTGCTATTACTCTGTAGGGTATGCTGATGTTTTCAATTTACCCTGTGTAGAATATAATTTCTTTCTTTCTCTTTTTCCCTTTTTTTAAAAAAAGCAAAAAAAAAAAAAAGAAAAGAAAAAAACCCTTTTGTTTCTATCATATAGATAAACTCATAGATTTTTGCAACCAATAAAAATAATATTAATAAATATGAGGCATTGTTACAAAGTAGGTCCTAACTATGCAGCCTAATGTTTCAGTGAGTCTGTGGTGCACATCCTTTTATAGCCAATTAAGAGGATGTTTTATTTCCCTCATTAAAAGTGCAGCCCACAGTCACCATGTTGAATCAAATAAGTACGAGTTTGCACATCCTGTGCACAACCTTTCCTCGAGGCACAGTAGCATTTGTCATCTTTATAATAAAGCTTTCCAATTTTTCTGATTAATATTTAAAAGAAATAACATGACCTGAGGAATATATATATAACATCCTTGTGCCAAGGCTTTCTGTGCTCTCTGGTCAGGGCTAAGGTGCCTTTAGATCACTTGGTATTCTGCATCATTCCAAGACCTATTTTCCATTGTGTATGTGCAGCAGCAGCAGCTTCTTTGTGCTCTTTTCTTCCCCCCAGATGAGAGACAGAGGTCTCACCAGTGCTTGCTGTGTTTCAGTGGCTGCCAGGATGCTCCTGCTCTTCAGTCTCATCATTCCATGTGGAGATTTGGGAGTGTTCCTCCAGGGGTTGTCCTCTGAGCCATTACTGGGTCGTTATGGGTCCATGAGCAAGTGGATTCTGGATCCAAGTCCTTGCAGCTTTCTGGCAGAGCAGGTGTGGGCTGGAGTGCTGGGGAAAGGTGAGGTCCTGCCCCAAAACCTGGCCAGTGGTTGGGGCCACTCTGTCCCTTCTGGTTCAGGTGGCAATTGGCTCATGTCACCGTTGTGAGTGTAGGGATGACCTGGATGGTGTGGCTTCATCTTGTAAAGGCAAACCAGCCCCTCAGTCCTTGTCTCCTGAGAGCCTCGGGCTGGTTCAGCTTTTCTGAATTCAAACATCTTCATAGCTGGGGAAGCAGATGTCTGTGCTAGGGCTGGGCATGTCTGCAGATTGTAGAAAGATTGACCATTAACTTACATTTTCGTTATAATTTTTATTTTTGAAATAGCTGTGGTTGACAGTGCAAAGCATTAATCTGTTAAACAAGGGTAAAGATTGTGTAGGCTGAGATTTGACAGCAGAGGTGCTGGAAACTCTTGTGCAGTCATTGAAATACATTAATTCCTTGGTCTTCGCCCCCCTCTCCCTATTTTCTATTGTTTATTTTCTTTCATTTCTCCCTCTCTACAATAATTGGAGGCCAACAGAGGAAAACAAGGAGGGCTGAGATCAGTTTTGGTATTTTTTTATTGGCACATATCACTAAAGCCCCTCAGGTTCTTCAAACCATTACAAGCCATCACAGCTAGAATAACAAAATATAAGCCTTTAAACTTAAAGGCTCAATTATTCAGGGCTCTCTGTAAATTACAGACAAAGCTAACAAATTTCATACATTAGTCATGGTAAAAAATATTAAATTCCATGGTTTGTCACAGATTAATAGGAAAAAAAGATTAAAACGGCAAGTTGTGTAAGTAATTTAAACAAATGGTTGTCAGAGATTCTGCATGTTTGGTAAAGAATTAAATAAGTGAATATCAGCAGCTGAACTTCTTGTGGATGAGCCAGGGCCTTTTGGAAAAGCTGGGGCTCTCTTTGGATATGGAACCAATGTTTTCCTCAATCCTGTAACACATTCAAACCAGCTGTCATGCTAAGAAAGAATTTACCATGCAGTGCTGCTGGTGCTTGTCTTAATCCATCCCCACCAGTCAGGCCCTCGCTGCAGAGGGAAAAAAAGGGGAAAACCTCCTGTGGGCCAAAACTTGGAAGATGCAGAGAATTCCAAGATTAATCCTGAGGGCAGTGGCTGTTGGAGAGGGAGATAACACTGTGCACCACGGGGCAGGAGCTCCGTTAAGTAGCTCCAAGAAATAATTGTAAAAAGTTCTTTATGGAGTGCTGGCACTCGGGCAAACTGGCAGCAGAGCCAAAGGGATCCCAGGCCTGCTCAGGAATGGGGACCCAGAGCTCAGGATCCGTGTGCAGCCCCTGCCCATGACAAGGGGTTGATGATCCAGCTTCTGCCAAAGGAGCAGTCCCCAGTTCTCCTGCTGGGGAGGATAACAGGAATGTCACAGCACGCTGAGGGGTGGATCTTGCAAGAACGAGCCGTGTGTGCCCTCAAACTGTGACAATCTCTGAAAGTTGTCTTTTCCTCCTATGTTCTTTTCCTACTTGCTTCTGTTTTTTTTCTTTCTGTCAGCTGAGATGAGGTAAGTCTTCCTTCCTCCTGATCTCCTGGAGCTAACAGTGGGATATCAAGAACAGAAACTCACCCTACCTGTTATTTCAGCTCAGTTCAACATACATCTGATTTTTTTTTCCCCACTCTTCACTCCTTAAACCATTGTTCTGTGAAGGAGAAGCACATGAGAGATCAAAGCTGTGGTTGATAGCAAGGGAACCAAGTATTCACTTTCTGGATTTCCCTTTTCTTTCACTTCCTGTTACAGTTCTTCCAATTTACAGATCTCTGGAGTGTGATGCACAAGTAGGCAACTATTGCCATTTTCTGGGTTTAAATCTGAATTTTGGCTTTCACTTTAATGCCCACAGCACAAAGTGCTGCTCTGAGTGGCCAGATTTGGCTTTTGCCTGGGGGCACAGCTCAGCCCAAACTGGATTTGCTGCAGAAAGCCTTGCCCCTTTTCTTAAGCTGGCACTGAGGAATGGGGTCTTTCTTTTCCTGGCATCTCAGCAGCTCTGGGAATGCTCACTTTGGAATTAATTCAGGCAGAGCCTTGTTGGGGCTGTTTGCTCCATCAACACTGGCTTTAGGGTTTATGGTTACCCCTTTTAGTTTTCCTCGTAGCTTTCAGGGATCCTTATCTCTTGTATGTGTTTGTTCAGCATAAAATCCCCTGGTGGGCAGGTTGTCCTCTCCCAGATCCGTGTGTTTGCTGGGATGAAGGAACTCCAGGGGCTGGCAAAATTAATTGAACCTGAATTTGGGATCTGCCTTTCCCACAGTATCTCCACCCTGGCTGGAGTCAGGAATCCTTGGTCATCTCCCATGGGAACTCCCTCGCAGGAAAATTCCCAGCACAGCTCCTCAATGAAGGAGGTTGAGTGTCTTCTGATGTGTGTTGGATAAGCATCTGCTTGTGATATTCTTCCAAAAATTGGAAATATTCCGCTTGCTCCGTACTGACTCGTTCCAGCAGTTCGTGCACCAGCACTGCTGATTAGCTCTGCTCGACTTGAGAGGTTATTTCTGGCCTGGATTTAGAGTCAGCCTTGGATCTGTAGAGAAAGATCCACACTTGACATCACCAAATTGTTTCACAAACCCGATTACTGTTAATTTTGCTGGTGATTTCCCAGACTTGTGCTAACAGCAGGACATTCTTCCCTCTGCTCTTCATCCCCTTTTGAGGGTTGATACAGGAACAAACCTTCTTGCCACCCTTTGTGTGGGTGTTTGGTTGAAACTTTTGGTGCAGCAGGAAGGTCTGGGACCACCAGGAATGGGAATTTTAAGTCAAAGCTAATTGCTTTTCACTATCCTCACAGGATGCCAGAGCAGGTTTGAGTCTTGCTCTCCTTCCCAGAGGCAACCCTATGCTTTCCTCTTCCTATTCCCTGCATTCTGGGGCATTCCTGGGTTCATTCATTCCCAAGGTTTTATTCCTATTTACCACACACTTTAGGAAGGGAAGGAAAATGTGCACAGAGACACAAACTGCTGTCCTTCATCCGAACATCCCTGTCTGGCTCTGCTGCTCCCACCTCCTCCAGCTCCTCCCTGCCCCCAGCTTTTCCAAACCTGCTGGGTGGCTTCAAACAGTCTCCTTGTATCCATCCCATGTTTAAAGACTTCTCTGAAAATAGGTGAACTCTCTAGCAAGTAACCTGCTGGAGGAGCCTGTCAAGGGCTGGCTGTACACACTTCAGTCTCGGCAAGAATCAAAGTGAAACGAGGAGAGTCTCACAGAAAAGGGTTACAGAGAGTTTCACGTATTTTGCAGCCTTTTCATGGCTTAAATTACACTTCCCCTTGTTCTGGTTTTAAAAGGCAGAACAGAAAAGTTAATTTTAACACTGAAAAATGAAGGCTCTTCAATTATTTATAACATTAAAATGTACAAATGTTTGATCAATGAACTTGAAAAAAACATGCAACTACAAAACCCATTTCACAGTGTTCTAAAGTTCATGTGGCAGAGATAGAGAAGTGAAATGATTATTAACAGACGAAGAGCAGCATTTTAATAACATTCGAGCTGTAATAATGAGGCTGACAAAAGCAAGGGAATTCAAAGCCAGCACTGATCTGACGCTCCCTCCTTAACACATAGGCTGTGCCTAATTTTGTGGAATGTGAGGTATTGTAAGAAAATTGCTCTCGTGCCAGAGACCCCCTCGGTGTGGTGCCCAGTGGGGTGGCAGCAGGATGAGGTACATTTTGTTTTTAATACTTTATTATTTTATACTGAAGTGTTTTGAGTAAACACACAGCTGTGTCTTCCTCGTTGTGTTGTTTTTTTTTTTTTCCTTCAAGCTTTACCATTACCATTAATAATAGTGGGAACATCTCTTTTTTTTCTCTCTTAAAATCACTGAAAAAGGACATTTCCCATGAAGCAGCAAGGGGTGAGCCCAGCATGGCATACAAGGGTCTGCAAAGGGATTATGGATCCCTACAACACCAAAAAACATCGGCCAAGTATTGGAATGACACCCAAATCATGGAATCACGGAATGATTTGGGTTGGAAGGGACTTTAAATCTCACCTCCCACTGTCCCAGGCTGGGACACCTCCCAGTGTCCCACCTGGCCTTGGGCACTGCCAGGGATCCAGGGGCAGCCACAGCTCCCCTGCCCACCCTCCCAGGGAAGGATTTCTTCCTGCTGTTTAACCTAAATTTCTCCTCTTTCCGTTCAAACCCAAACTGTCTCTTGCAAATCATGGTGCAGGATTAAAGAGAGGCTGTGGTGAGTGTGAGGCTTGCCCAGAGCTGTCCACACCCCCTTCCAGTTGGGAATGAGTTGTCTGGAAGCTACTCCAACTTCCTTGGCTCCCAGTGCCTTCACCCCCAGGTCTGCTCTCCAAGGGTCTGACAGCTGGGAAGGGCTGGTGCTGTCCTTCCTTCACACTAACAGGATATTTTTCTTGGATAGGTACATAGGTTTTCTTACAAAAAGAAGTTTATTTTCCAAATACCATCCCTTTCCAGGAAAACAAACATGATGTGATCAGTCAACTGCACTATTGCAATAAATCCTGTTTGTTCAGCACTTTTCCTAGATAAATGGTTATTCTTTGGGAGATCTGGATGCCTCTTATGCAACAGCAAGCTGAAAACTCGCTGTTTTTACTGCGCTGTAGCAAAAACTGTGATGTTTAGAAGCAAATTTCCAAATGGGAAGGGGCAGGTGGATGCTGGATGTGGAGTGGAATGCAAGGAAAAGGTGTTATTACACTGAAATGTGTATTTCTATCATTGTACAGGTAAGGAAATGATAAATAGAAGGTGGCAAGCCTTGTCCCTGGTTTGTTAGAGGGAAGGAAGGGCTCCCTTGGCTCTGCCAGGGCAGAAATGGACCCTCACACCCCTTCCCTTCCCTTCCCTTCCCTTCCCTTCCCTTCTTCCCTTCCGTCCCGTCCCTTCCTCCCTTCCCTTCCCTTCCCTTCCCTTCCCTTCCCTTCCCTTCCCTTCCCTTCCCTTCCCTTCCCTTCCCTTCCCCTTCCCTTCCTCCTTCCCTCCCTTCCCTTCCCTTCCCTTCCCTTCCCTTCCCTTCCCTATCCCCTTCCCTTCCCTTCCCTTCCCTTCCCTTCCCTTCCCTTCCTTCCCTTCCCTTCCCTTCCGTCCTTCCCTTCCCTTCCCTTCCCTCCTCCCTTCCCTTCCCTCCTTCCCTTCCCTTCCCTTCCCTTCCCTTCCCTTCCCTTCCCTTCCCTTCCCTTCCTTCCCTTCCTTCCTTCCCTTCCCTTCCCTCCCTCCGCTTCCTTCCTTCCTCCCTTCCCTTTCCTTCCCTTCCCTTCCCTCCCTTCCCTTCCCTTCCCTTCCCTTCCCTTCCCTTCCCTGCCCTTCCCTTCCCTTCCCTCATTCCCTTCCCTTCCTCCCTTCCCTTCCCTCCCCTTCCCTTCCCTTCCCTCCCTTCCCGCTTCCCTTCCCTTCCTTCCCTTCCCTTCCCTTCCGTCCACTTCACCTTCCCTTCCCTTCCCTTCCCTTCCCTTCCCTCCCTTCCCTTCCCTCCCTTCCCTTCCCTTCCCTTCCCTTCCCTTCCCTTCCCTTCCCTTCCCCAGCCCAATTTGGGATGGAGACTCCTGGGATGGGAGAGGTGAGGCCATGGAGAGGTCAGACACAGCTCCTCTGTTTTTGGGGTGTTTCCCTCCCCTCAGCAGAGGTCCCTGAGGAGAGGGTGCCCAAGAGCAGCCCCTTGGTGGCCCTGCAGCCCAGCCAAGGCACAGCCAAGGGCGCCCAGGGTGTGCCCGTGGCGTGGGCACTGTCCCCAGCCTGCCAGCCAGCCCAGGGAGCAGCTGCCCTTCCCTGAGCTGCCTCCTGAGAAACGAGAGCCCAACCTTCATGTCTTGGTCCTGCAGCTTCTAATTATGCCCTGCACAAGGCCTGAGCTGTGAAGTCTGCTGCAGAGGCAGGACGGTGACGACGATGAAAGGGAGCAACATCAAAAGTGTCAGGAAGAGGGGAAGGCAACGCCATAGCAGTGCTGGAGCCACATGCATATTCCAATTTGCTATGTGACTGTGGTGCTAATTTGGGGGCTGGAAAAAACCCTCTTGCACGTGGGATGGCATCCACACAGTGCCTCAGGAACGTGCAGCCAGAGTTCCCTAGCAGGGCTGCTTGTTGAGCTGCTCTTGATGCACAAATAAAGGATAATTAGGGCTCATTAGGAGGGGAGGGAGGGCTGCAGTCACCCTGGCAGCGTTCACAGGGAGGAAATAAGGCCACAGCACTCTCACTGGGAATGAGGAGAGAAGGGTAATGCTGTCCTCACACATCCCAGTCCAAGAGGATGGGTTGTGTGGTTTGTTTTTGTCACAGTGTTTTAAGAACGCAGAAATGGCCTGAGAGAGGGAGGCAAAGAAAAAAAGAAGAAAACAAAAAAAAGTTACAAAAATTCTATTAATAAAATTTAGGAGATTAATAAGTCTTAGTATTACATATAAAAATTGGCATTAAATATTTAGAAATTCTATTAATAAAATACTAGATTAATAAAGCCTAATATTAAATATAAAAAATTAATTGGGTGCAGCTCATCAACTTTGTAGCGTGAAAACCGTGGTGAGAGTCCTGCCAGTCCTTTCTTGTGCCTGTGGCCATGGGATGGAGGTGCAAGAACAGGAAATTCAGAGTTGGGGTGGCTGGCCAGGCACTGTCTGCTTGGGAATGAGCAGGATCCATACGAGATCTTGGGAAGACTTGACCTTTTCTCTCTGGAAAACAGCTAAAATAGTCAATGATGTGATGCAGGCTGGGAACATAATGGGAATAAAGCTGTTTCCTAACTGGGAAGTCTGGGGATCTGCAGATATTTGTGCATCCTGGTATTTTTGGGCACATCCACAGTGACAATAGGAGGTAATTTTTCCCCTGGATAGAAAGGTGGGGCTGGACTTTCCATACTGGGAGAAATGGACCAACACCAGCATTTGGGTGGTGTTGCAATCCAGGAGGGATGTGGGAGGCTGCAGGATCAGGCCTGCTTAGGCTCATACTGGAATAAAAGATGGGATTTTGGTGTGAAAACATTGCAAATGGCAGAGATTCAGCTTTGCAGAAGTTATGTGGAGGAGGAGGTGTTATCCAATATTGTCCAAATCTTTCCAAGTGTAGTTTCTTACCTAAACTTCTTATCCATATTGCTTTTTTTAGGATCGGTGTTCCTAATATCTTCTTCCAGTACAATGTAAACTGCTGTCACTGGTGATTCTTTCAGAGATATTTTTCCCAGAGCTGGAAAAATCAGTGCTTTTTACCTCTGCTCAGTGTTTTACAACAAATGGTAAAACAGTGTTTAAATTAGGATAAAATATTAAAATTAATATTCATTGACTTCTATGTTTCATTATCATTAGAAATTAAGTTTATTTCCTGGGTAAACAGTTTATAGCAAGTTATAAATATTTTCTGTTGACCTATTAACTGGTTTAATATATTATGAAGTTATTGACAGTAGCAGTAAAATTTATAAACAGCTATTAAACCTTTTAACATACTCGATGTGTCTAAGTCTCTATAACACAGAGAAATGATTTTTTAAAGATAATCTTCTCCTGATATTAAATTCCTCCAAGATTTTAATATATTGTCAAAGTTTATGGGTCATAAAATAAACCTAGAGCTTACAAAAAATTTACACAAGGATATTATTTAAGAAAAAGGACATGGAAGTTTTAGTGCAGTAAGAATGATGATATAAGCCACTGAAACATATAAAAGTACATACCAAATACTATGTTAAAATAACATTAACTGTCTTGTATAAATCCACAAGTCAAGGTTCCAGGGTTTTTACAGTGCCTGACTCCCTTATTATTGTGTCTAGATAATGACACCCTCACGGTGCAGCACTTAGAAAAGCTCATTTTTGATAGATGTAAAAGCATGAAATAACGATAGACCAAGAAATCCTAATTTGGAATTCCCTGATAATGTAAGGTTAGGGCCCATACTTCGTGGGCCTGATTCCACGATGTATTACTCCATCCTGAGCCCGATGTAAATCACTGAAAATCAATAAAAATGGGTCAGCTGGCTGGTGTAAATTGGGCTGCCTTCATTACAGGCCATGGATGGATGCCAGTTTACACCAGCTGAGAAATTGGCCTGGTGCAGTTATATCTGTGTAAAGCTGTCAGAACTCAGTGATTCATCAGCAACTGCACATTTACTGCACATTTCTCCGTTTCCTTTCCATATATATCCCTATTTAAAAGTTGGGTGCTTCGACACTGCCCTTGAAAGAAGAGTGATGTCTCCTGAGCTGATGGAAGCAGCACGTTTCTCTGGTCAGCAGGCACTGGATGGGGAAGTGTCTGAGCTCTGTGCTGCTGCTCCTGCTCCAGGATGCTCCAGGTTCAGCTGGAGGATGGGATCCAAGGTGGGGATGGACCAGGAGGGTGCCTTTCCCCTGCCTGTGTCTGTCACCTGCAGCAATGGGATAAAAGTGGGTGGAGAAATGGGATAAAAGTGCATCCAGAGAGCCAGAGGAGCAGCGTGGACACCTCAGGAAGCAGAACAGCAGAACATAAAGCCCTGGAACAAGTTACCCAGAGAGGTGGTAGATGCTTCATCCTGGAAGTGTCAGGACAGGCCTTGGAGCAAGCTGGTCTGTGGGAAGGTGTCCGTGCCCATGGCATTGGATTAGATGATCTTTGAGATCCCTTCCAGCCCAGCCCAGTCAATAATTCCATGTTCTCACAGCAGCTGTGCTCTGTTCCTCATGTGCCCACCAGGGTCAGGCTGAGCAGATCCTGCTGCCAGCCCTGGCTGTGCTGCCTGCTCTGAGGTGAGGGACAGCCCTCACCAGGGCTCACCTTTCCAGCAGGCTTCTTCCACCCTTTTTTGAGGCTAATGAGGTTCTCCATAATTGTAGGCCCCCAACGGAAGAGCTCCTGAAGCTGGTGAAGAAAAGGGGGGATCATTTCGGGGCACACTTGCCTCTCTCAGAGTAAATATCCCAAGAAATTAAGAAATACTGGAGAAGTGTGATGGCCACAGGTAAAACCAAGAGCACGGCCATCATGAAAGAGCTCAGAGAAGACACTCTGCTTCTCTTTAGATGTCAGCTCATCCACGTATTTTGGGTGTCCCCCCTTGAATGAGAGTGCCCCAGATCCCTCAGCAGAGCAGATCACACACTCCAGTTCAGCTGAGGTCCTGCAGGACCACCACCTACCACTAAAAGCAGCAAAACCCACAGGATGTTTTTGGTGTTATGAATCCTTTGCAAGCTGGGGCTGTGCCTGGTGGGCTTTCCACCCCACATCTGGGCTCCCCATGGGTCCTCTCCTGGAGGGCCAGAGCCACCCAGGTCCCAGGAGCTTGGTGGGGCTGGAATCAGAGCTGGCTTGCCTTGTGCAAGCATGGATTATAGCTGACGTGACTTTGTGGTTTCCTATCTCAGCTTTGAAATATAGTAAACTCACAAAAGCTACTGTAGAGTTCAGAACAAACACAGGGGGTATGTTTAGTTATTTGTTTTTGTAGTAAAATAAAATATTTATTATACACAGACACCTACTGTGAACAGAGGGTAAGGCCACTGTGTTTTATCTCTAGGGTGTCATGTTTGACTTCCATTAGGGATGTATTATAGACCTGTGGGTTTTCATGAATTCAGAAAGTCCACTTTGAACACTGATTTCAAAGCCTACAGGGGGTGTGAGGAATGTAAGAACACTGCTTCGTAGCAAGGAACCTGTTGCATCTAACAAACACCTTGCGTTTGATAAGTCAGAGTTGAGGCAGGCTATAAAGGAGCTCTCCTATTTTTAATTTTTTTTCTTCCCTAGCACGATTTTAAAGGAAGCTTTCCTATTGTTTGCCTCGTAACCTCAGCCCATCTGAAAGCTCAAGGTGAAGACAATGAACGAGCTCCTGAAAAATGCACCATTACATCAGCATACTTTTCCCATTTTTCCCTAATTCCCTCCCAATGAATCATATGGGAGGAGAAAACGACCTCAGCCATCAGGTGGATGCCGATCCATCTCCCTAAGTGCCTCTCACGTTAATGGTGCTGTCCAAAACTCTAAGTGCCACACGTGGGTGATGTGGGCTGGGGGAGCTGGGTCTGCCAGCCCCGTGCCCCACACATCACCCTGGGCTGGGTGGTGAGGAACAGCTCGTGGAGCTCAGGGCTGTGCTCCCCACAGCTCCTGAGCAGCCTTGGCATCAGGACTTCATGGGAGGTGGGGGCATTCCCAGGTTTTCAGAGCCCAGGAGTGATGTGGGGCCACCATCTCCATGGAGGGTTTGGAGGCAGCAATGGGAATGTGGAGAGGCTGTCAAAGGAATCTGCTGTGGAAGTGTGAAACCTTCAAATGGGAATTTTCTTCTCCCTCCTGTCCCTGTCCCTGTCCCTGTCTGTGGCCGGACAGCCAGGCAGGGATGTGTGCCCTTCCCTCCAGAGCTGTGTCTCTCCCCTTAAACAGCACAGCACAGCTGACAAAATGGGAAATTAAAACCCCTGAAGGGCAGACATCAGTGCCTCAATCTTCACTTGAAGCCACCCAAGGCATTTGTATTTTGTCCTAGCCACCAAATTAGAAAAAAAAAGACAAACCAAAGATGCTGAGAAGACCTAGCTCTGTAAAATCAGTGCAGGAATCAAAATTAAAGCTGTTTGGGTTTGCCTCCTCCAGACAAGGAGCACAGATACATTCTGAATGCTCACTCACTTCCTTGTTGTGTTTATTGCTGGCTGTGGAGGGAATGCACATGGATTTGTTTCCATAATGATTTCATGGAGAGGTCAAACCCCACTGAATCCAGATAAATGCAGGAGCCAGCAGGGTCCTTCCAAGCATTGGAAAAGACTTGGCACTGCTGACTTTTGCACTGTGGGAAGGTCAGTGCAAGACGTTACCAGTGCCTATTAGGCTGAGCATAACTGGGGCTGGAAAATGTGTGGTGAGAGAAAGCAAGTCTAGAAATACTCTTGCTAAGGCTAAATTCTGCTCCTAACAAGATTTCTGCTCCTAATTATACCTTCAGTTCTGCTCTACTGGCACTGTTCTGACACAGGGTAACGTGTTCATAAGAACTTGATTCTCATTTTTCAGTAGATAACAGTGTTTATGTGCTAAATCTTGCCCAGCACAATATTTAAAATACCCTTAAAGCCAGCCAGTTGGGATAAAACAGCAACAGCTGTTTGGTACAGCCACCAATGGACAAAATTATTTCCTTGTACCCAAATAAAATTTCACTGGGAATGAGAAAGCAGTTGAAGCAGGCAGCCTGGAAATATTCCCTTTGTTTTGTTTTGCTCTGTTTGGTTTTTCCTGGCGATTTCACATCCAGGATAATGCCATTGCACTCAGTAGTAAAATTCCTGTTGGCACTGTGGAAGCCAAAGTTCCACCTCATTCCTGCAAACTGCATCACACAGAGGTTTTGGTAGGGTGAGCTCGCCCTTGGAAACCTCTCTGGGTCCTGCTGCTCTTTCCTGGGATTTCCACCCTGCATCCAAGGTTGTTGAGGGAGCACAGGGCTCTCCCCAGGTCCCCCCCACAGCACTAATGCCTGCTGAGCGAGGTGAGCAGCAATAGTCATGGACAGTAAGTCCTGACTTGCTTCTGTGCTCCCCGTTCCACTTGAATTCAACCATTAAATCTGAACTTCCAGTTCAAATTAAATATGTCATGACCAATGTCAGATATATGGACAACTTCAGAGTGGAATAACCCAAGGCAATCTGCTCTGATCGTATCATGCCTTAAGTCTCGGACTAAATCCAGGGGGAATTTAATAAAATAGCTCAGTCAAGCATTGATCTTTCCTGATGGTTTTTTTCTTCCTTTCTAATGGTCTTCTCACACACATTGCCCTCACTTGCCTCTTGGAAAACAACACAGTATCATGGAGGAATAATCCAAAATGTTTCAGCACTGCTGCTATTGTACCTTTGCTATTGACCTCCTTTCCAACCTCTCATTTGATGACAGTGGTGCAGGATGACAGAATTAAATGATTTTGTTTCTCTCCTTCTCTGCCAACGTTACATTTGGTACGTGAAGTGAGTGAAGGGTTGTAAAATGGGATGATAGTGCTGCAGGAAAAACTGTCTGGTGTTGCACTGTGCTCCAGAGCACTTGTAAGCAGAGCCTGGGCATTGTCTTAGAGGATATTGTGCAGCTCTCTTTGTCCATCCCTGGAAATGCGGTGGAAAACCAAGCTCAGCACATCCTGAAAATTGAAGAGGTTGAGGTGTCCTGCTGGAGATGAAGGACTGACTGGTGGTGCACCACAGGTCTGCAAGCAGGGGACAAGGGAGCAGCCTTGGGAAGAAAGTCCTGTGGATGCTCAGGAAATGGGACACGAGCATGACACTCCTAAAATATTATGATTTATGCCCCTTTTGGGATATAATATTATATCTGGGTGGAAAAGATAAATGCATGTAGTTCAAAAGTTCATGTAGTTATAGGACAAGGGGAATGGCCTTGAGTGAAGGAGGGTGGGTTTGGATCAAAGAGTAGGAAGAAAGTGTTCCCAGTGAGGGTGGGTGCCCAGAGCAGCTGTGGCTTCCCCTTGGAAGTGTGCAAGGCCAGGCTGGACCCTGGGGCTGGGAGCACCTGGGACAGTGGAAGGTGTCCCTGCCATGGCAGGGGTGGGATGGATGGTCATTATTCATTCCATAATCTATATCACAGTATCTGGTAGAATATAATCTCTACCAGTCTTAGAAACCATTCAATTTTACTCATCAACCTCTAATATTTAATATAGAACCCAACAATCAATATTTCCAGATGGAGCAAAAATTGCAGTTGACTGTACTGTGAAAATTCCTGGGCAGTGTTGCCATTGCTGCTGTAGTGCTTGAGCTGCTCCCCTCCCTCATTTCTCTCCCCATTATTTTGCTTTGAAAAAGAATTTTTTTTAGTGCTATGCCAAAGGAGAGCATCAAAGTGTTATTACCTCTGGCCTGCCCAGGTGTTCCCAGGGAGAAGCAGAAGGACAGGGCTGGGTTTGGGACCAGGGGACAGGTGGGTGACAGTGAAAGTCTTTACTGCAAACCCACTGCAGAGACAGTGGCAAAAACCTGTCCCACGGCATTGATGGCTGAGCTTAACATTTACATAACATCCAGGAAAGGGAACCCTGCACTGTATGAGTTACTTTAAAAATGAGTCCTTGGGTAAGACCCCTCTCAGATTTGAAACCCTTCCAGGATTTGGAAGAGTTTCAAATAAAATTAAAAGAAAAACAAAGCTGAGGCTCCTGAGATTGCTCCCCTACATACTGACGAGTGAGTGTGAGGGTATGTTTTGTCTCTAAAGAAAATAGCAAAGTCTGTAGCAGTCAAGATAGTTTATAAGCATGAACATAATTTTGAATAGCCTTAGCTCTGGTTTGCCATGACCTCTGCAACTCAGCTCTGAGGAAAAAGGTAAAAAAATATTCCCTTAATGCCAGCTCTACACCAGAAAAGACACCTAAACTCAGCAGATTTGAAAATCACAGGCATGCCTTGTTTGTCATGACTGACCTTTTAATTTTATTTTATTAATTATAAAATAGACCTTTTTCCCCAGGATTCTAAGAAAATACCCCTCCTCTCCCAGAAGATGCAATGCAGGCACTCATCAGGAAACACAGGCAGGTAGAATATAAAAAGTCTTTTCTTTAGTGTTTGAAAGCTTCTCTTTAGTTCATTTCCCTCTAAATTTTAATTCTTAATTTTAACTCTGACGTATCTTCCCTTGCTGGGAAGGGGTTCATGCACAGTCTGAATTTCTGTGTTCACAAAGACAAAATGCTCCTGCTCTTCCTCAGAGCTCTTCTCAGCAGCTGATCAGGCAGCACAGGCTTCCCTTTGTCCTGCCCCTGTGTCCAGTGTGATGAGGTATCAGGGGAGTTAGGAAAAGGAAGGGAATGGTCATTTTGGATTGTGGATGGTTTGTGTGCCCCTGGCCACGCCCTGTTCCACCTCAGCTCCCATCCTACTCACCTGTGTGTTTCCTTTCCCTCTCATCCCACTGAGGGGCTGTGGACTCCCAACAGCCCAGCAGAGTCAGCTCTCCTGCCTGTGCTGACCCATTCTGGTCACTCTGCTTTCTTTGCACAGCAGTAGATTGATTTTAAATTTCAAACCCTGAGGTTTAGCATTTTTACTGTCTCTTCTCTCCAAACACTGACCTTAAATCATAGAATCACAGAATTATTTGGGTTGGAAAATACCTCTAAGATCACCGAGTCCTGCTCTTCCCCAGCACTGCCAAGGCCACCACTGCCCCATGTCCCCAGGTGCCACATCCACATGGATTTTAAATCCCTCCAGGGATGGGGATTCCAGCACTGATTGAGGCAGATGTGCCAGGTCTGGACAACCTTTTCCATGAAGAAATTTTCCCCAAATCCAATCTAAACCTTCCCTGCTGTAACTTGAGACCATTTCCTCCTATCCTATTGCTCCTCAGGTCCAGCTCCAAGACATGTGGGATGATCTGCCAGGGACCTGTCAACCAGCACATGCTGTGGATCAGCTCTCCATCATCCTCAGGCTCCTGGATGAGATTCCACCAGTCTCCATTCCAGAAAAGTCACTCCCAAGCAGCCCAGGCCAATTGCACCCTGGAGAAATGGAGACACCCCCACTCCTTGTGTTAGCCCTGAGCCTTCACAGGAGAGCTGGGAATAATTCAGCAGTGGTTCAGTCTGCACCCAGATGCACATGCAAATGTGACAGTGAAATGTTTTACCATTATTGTGTGTGTTTAAAATGCTGGGGGAGTGTGGAAATCCTCCAGACTGATCCGTTCAACCAAGTGATTTTTTTTCTTCTGGCTGTTGGAGCCTTTTCTGTGTTTGCTCATAATCTGCACTGGTAACAGCAGCAAAGCCAGGGTGTTTAGCAGCTACTTCAGAAGGACTGAGAATTACCTACAGAGAGATGGGAGGAACTTTCTGTTTGCTGTGTTAAAAAGCACCATAAACTCTCAAAGTTTGTGTTAGTGGGGGATGTGGCTCATCAGCAGGTGAACCAAGAGAAGGAAAGGACAGACATTGCCTAACACATTGAAAAAAGGGTCCTGTTGCTGAGGACAGCAGTAAAAGAAGAAAAAAACCACAAGTGTTGAGGAGATTTTGTCCTTTTTGAGTGCCTGGACTTAATGGATTTTTCTGGCTGAGCTGTGTAGAACAAAAACCAGGGCGGCAGTTCCCGTCTCTGCTGCCTGCACTTCTCCGGGCTGCTCGTGTCGTAAATCATTCACAGCTCCACTAAGGTGATTCTTACACGCTCAGTCTATGTCTTTAACACAAAATCAAGGCGGGGAGAAAACCCAAAACATGCCTATCCCGTTTTCCTGAGCCAGCTTTTCTATCTCAGTAAGAAAATTGTGAGGTCCAAGACCTTGTGAGAGCCAGTAAGAAATGACAGCAGTATATTTAATTTCAGGGTACGTGCCAGGAAGTCCAAGGTTTCTTGTTCTCTCCTCAGCATCCCACTTGGTTGAGGTTTTGCCCAACTTCCTTCTTCTTCCTTTCTGGTCTCTTGTTTTATCCCTGTTCATCTTCTCCTGCCCTGTGCCTGGATGGTGGCTCTGGGCTGCCCTCCCAGCATCCCATGGCAATTCAAACACCTTTCCAAGGATAATCTGGTCTTTAGAGCAGCATTTGCCATGACATTTTTACTGTTCCTGCTCCACTGCAGCACTGCAAAAATGTGCACAATGCCGTGTTTGCTCCTCAAAATTCCCTGGTGAGCTCTGCTGGGTGTACTGGGAATAGAGGTTCTCTAACAGTAAACAGTTTATTGCCTTCCAAAGATGATTCTGGTTGTTTTGTTTGTGTATATTTTTATTTGTACATAAACACATGCACACACAGACATTTGTACATTGTTTAAAATTCTCCTTTCTTTCCAAATATAATTTTTGTTAAATCATAGAACCATTAAGGTTGTAAGAGTTTGATTGAAAACCACCTTTGTCAACAAGATCAGAGCACTGTGTCACATCCTGTGATTCCTGAAAAATTCCAGGGATGGGGAGTGCACCACCTCTGCCCTGGGCAGTGCCAGTGCCTGAGCCCCCTTTCCATGGGGAAATTCCTGCTGTGCCCACCCTGAGCCTGCCCTGGCCCAGCCTGGGGCCGTTCCCTCTGCTCCTGTCCCTGTTCCCTGGAGCACAGCCCGACCCCCCCGGCTGTCCCCTCCTGGCAGGAGCTGGGCAGAGCCACAAGGGCCCCCTGAGCCTCCTCTGCTCCAGGCTGAGCCCCTGCCCAGCTCCTCAGTCACTCATGTTTCCTCCTCCAACAAAGAGTTTAAAAATCCACTAAATTCAGGACCTCTTGTGCCTCATTTCACGTGTGCCAGCAGCTGAATGGAGTTGAAACAGGTCCCAGCATTGATTTCCAAAATCTTGGATCAAGTGCAGTGCCAGTGCTCCCTGTGATTGGATGGGACACTGGATGATGGGGTGATCTTTTTGCAAACTGCTTTTCAAATATCATTTAAGCAGGTTTCAATATCTGTCGTTCAGTCTGAAGGGTAAAAATACCATACCTACCAACAGTAGTGAATCATTTGAGAAAATAGATTGAGAATGGCAAGTGGGACATATGCTATTGAGAAATGAAGGAGAAGGGTTTTTTTTCTTTTTGGAAAATCTTCCAAAAATGAGCTGAGCAAGAGCTCTCCAGATTTGGCATTTTGAGACAAAGCTGATTTGAGCTGAGTTCAGAAAAAGGTCTCAGTGTCAAATGTTTTCAACCTTTCTGCATTAAATGAACTGAAATTCAGCCAAACCAGATTCCTCAGATTTGGGAAAAAAAGATTCCCTCCCAAGCCCAGGAGAAGCAGGCCAAGTTTCATCCTGACAGGAAGGCTTTTGCCAAAGCTGTAAAAGCTGAAGTGAAAGTAATGATGCTTTATCTGGCATTTATAAGGCACTCTCATCCCAAAAGTTCCTAAAGCACATTACATGCAGCAGCCTGGATTCCCCACTCCTGAGTCAGATGTTGTTCATGCACATTCCCATTGTATTATAACTGGAATATATTATTATATTATAATATAATATAAGGAATTTGGGAGGGCAAGCCTGGAGACCCCATGCAGGAGCACACATGGATCCCTTTCCATGTCCCATGTGGAAATTCAATGTCCTAGACTGGGACTTGGCATTGCTGGAGATTCAGATCAGTAAATCCCAACTGGAGAGAGGTGTTGCCCATCAGCAAACCAGTTGTGGTCCAGCTGGTCCAACTGGCCTCATGGATTTTTACCTCAACTCAATGCTTAAAATTTTCACTACTCTGTGACTTTTTTCCAAGATTTCTCTTGGCTTTAAAATAATTCTGTTTTCTGCATCAGTGCCTCCCCTAATCCTATGTATATATACATTTCCCATAGATGGCACTGGAATTTCATGTTTCCTTCATTTTATTTTTGTCCAGATTTTCCCTGTTTGGGACAGCCAGGTTTATTTTCCCTAGAGTTAATTATTAGGTTTTTACTCTTGGTTATTTTGAGTTGGGTTTTTTTTCTCCCTCTTGGTAATCTTGCAGAGTTCTCAGTAAAAAAAAAAAAAAATTAAAATATTAAAAATTGCTTTTTCCTCTTATTTTCCCCAAGATTTGCTTATAATTTGAATATTTGATTCAAGAATCTACTTTTACCAGATTCTGTGACTAGAAGAAAGAACATTTTAAAGGTGACTGTGTACCCTCAACTGCTGTGAAAAGTGGGTGGGAGATGGTGGGAGATGGGCCCAGCATCCCTGGTGCCTGATCTCATCCCTGTCCTGCTGCTTTGGGTTCACTCCTCACTATTGACTAAGGGTAGAACAGGGCAAACTGATTCCCTGCATCCCCATTAAACTGAGAATATCCACTTAAGTAATAAGATTTTAATTACTCAAGTCAGAATTTCATATTAAACTCTAATCTGATACATTACCAGCCTAAATTAATGTCAAAAGGTGTCCGTATAGAGACTTTCATTCATTTAATGATGGTTAGTTTGGGGCCTAAACAAATTATTTGCAGAAAAACTCTCCAGCCCGCTGTAGAAATGGCATTTCCAATGCTAATGGACTTTTGATTTCCAATTAGTGCTCGCCTCACTTTGATCAGGAGCCCATTTACTGCCAGCGTTGGAACAAAGGGGTGTTGGGAGGACGTATCCTTGGATCATGTTTGTGGTGTGCTGACAGGAATGTGTGTGTAAAGAGTCATTTAATAGCCTCCTAACTGGGGTGGGACACGGGGACCAGATGCTTGGCTTGGTGCCTTCCTTACAGCCTCAAGAAAACCCTCCAAGAAGCACAAAATGAGCTTTTTGTCCAACCCCAAATGCGCCAACGCTCCGACGCTCCTCTCTCTTCTTGGAGCTGCCGTCCTCAAAATTCCACCCTCGGAATTCTTTTGATTAAAAACACTGATTCACACAGAATCACAGAGTGTCCTGAGCTGGGAGGGACCCACAAGGATGGAGTGCAGCTCCTGGCCCTGCACTGACACCCCAAAAACCCCACTGAGGGCATCGTCCAAAGGCTCCTGGAGCTCTGGCAGCCTCAGGGCTGTGCCCATTCCCTGGGCAGTGCCAGCACCCTCTGGAGATAAACCTTTCCCTGAGATCCCACCTAAACTCCCCTGACACAGCTCCAGCCATTCCCTCAGTCCTGGTATCCCTTTATGATTTAAAGCCCCCAGAGCTGCCCCTCTGCTTCCCCTCCTGAGGGAGCTCCCCCTCACTTTTTATTTTTATCAATTACTTCTCCTTTCTCTTTGCTTGGACTCCTCAGCCATTGTACAGAAGCCAAACCCAGCTCTTTAAAGGGTATTTTGTGAACTAAAATGAACCTTTCCCCAGTCTTAAACCCCCAAAGCCTCTTAACACCTTGTAACCACAGGTCCACACAGAATTAACTACAGAATCCCCAGAAAGGGTTAATCTTTGCTGGAAGTTTGGCCATATTAGAACAATTACAGTGATTCATTGTCTATGTCTAATGGCATAATCTGATTGTAAAGACAGCAGAGTGGGCGTTGGAAAATATACAGCAGCCCACTCTAGTCAGTGTGAGGCATAACAGGAAATGATTGTGGGTGTTAACCATGTCACAAATGCTTGGATTAAATGCTGACTCCACACTGAAAAGCCAAATAAAGATATGGGAAAGGGCCCGTATATGTTTCAATAACAATTAGGAAAGTATCTAATATTGGGTTTAGCTACAGAAAGGAAAAGCTGGAGTGAAACACCAAGCACAGGTGATTCTACTTAAAGCTGTATTTACTATCTCCCTAATGTGTGAGCCAATAAGGAAAACTGCTCGGAATAATTTTGTTCAGAAAGAAGGTATTTTATATTGAAATAAATAGGAAATATAACTCCTGATTATGATATTGTCATTAAGGTACTTATTTTCAATTAAGAATTTTTATTAGCTCTCATCAAGTTGAGTAATGAAAGTGCTGTAAAATATACTTCCTTTCCCACCCAGTCTGCTCCCTCCTGGCCCTTCAGGAAAGGAAGGGAGAAGGGGAAGGGAGAAGGAGAAGGGGAAGGGGAAGGGGAAGGGGAAGGGGAAGGAGAAGGAGAAGGAGAAGGAGAAGGAGAAGGAGAAGGAGAAGGAGAAGGAGAAGGAGAAGGAGAAGGAGAAGGAGAAGGAAAGGAATAAAAGAAAAGTAGGAGAAGAAAGGAAAGGATGAAATAAATTAAATTTTATCAATGTCCTGAGCTTGTTTCCCTTCTGCCCCATCCCCTGGTCAGGTTTCAGCCCTGGCCTGTGGTGCCAGCACCTGGGCAAGCCCCTGATGGGCACTTTGTTCCTTCTCCTTCCCTTCTCCCAGGGAAGGGCTGGTCCCTGAGCTCACGTTTGTTGAGGTCCCCATGGCCAGGCTCCCTCCCAAACCCTCTCCAGAGGAGTCATCCCATTCCTCAAGGAGAAAAGCGTCTGGGTTTGGAATGACCATTCCAATAACTTATTTAAATAAACACATTAATTAACTTTTAAAATATATTTTGTAACAATTCTGGCCTCTTGGAGGAGCTAATGCAAAGCAAACACTTTTTTGTTTATTTGTTTTTAGGTAGAGGCTTTAAAAATCACAATAAAGCCATTTTAATTGTAAATATATTTGCAGCTGTGTTTTATTAGATAATCTTACCCAAAATTCTGGTTTATGAAGTTATGATGATTTAAACTGTTCTTCCTCTCTCTTTCTCTCTCTCACCTGTTTCACACAAATTCTCTGGAGGATCTAAAAATAAGCCTCTAGCTCTACAAGTCAGTGCTCCAGGTTTATCCCAGAGACTAAGCAGTATTTCACCAAATACCTTTATTATTTTCTGGGGTTCCTCTGCATTGTGTGAAACCTCCAAGGTTATTTGAGATCAGAGGAAGGAAAGTGGACACATTTGAGGCACCAGCTGGGAGGAGGAGTTTTTCAGAAGCTGTGCTGGATAAATTAAAAATGTGAATTTCTGTGTTCCTGGTGCTTGGGTTAAACTTTCAGAGACTTTTGTTTACTCCTTATTAATCTAAAAATACCTGTAATCAATGGATAAAAGTGAAGGTAACCAGAGATATGTGAAATTCTATGTCTTGCCTCTTGAAAAAACATCTTTAGCATCAAACCCATGAACTTTTCTATTTCACATGTGAGGGTTTGATTCATAGCATTGACTTTAATGGAAGGGAAATCACTTCTTTCAGCTGGGGGAGAGTCAAGACCAGAAAGAGTAGGGTTGCTTTAACCACAGCTTTGTAAGATAACAACCTTTCTAGATTTTTTTTTTTTTTTACTTTCTGTGATGAAATTTGGGTTTCTCCTTGGGGAAACATTTGGGTAGCACAATGTAGTGCTGAGGCAAGGAGAGGGAGATCAAGAGGTTGATGGAGATGCTCCTTGCAGAGCTCTGTATCCTTTAAATATTTCCCCACTGTGCAGGTTGACTTTATTCCTTACAAGCACAGAATCCTGGAATGCTTTGGGTTGGAAGGGACCTTAAAACTCATCCAGCTCCAAACCCCTGTGCCAGGCCCTTCCCACCCTCCCAGGAAATGATTCCTTCCCAATATCCCACCCAACCCTGCATTCCTTTGCTTTAAACCATTCTTCCTTGTCCTGTCATGTCACAGACATCTTTTATGAAAAATCCTTTCCTTAGGATTTTTTCCTCCTGAGAAGCTGAAAAGCCTCAAGAATAAAATGTAAGCAGTGATTCTCTGCTGCTGTGGGATGCAGCAGGTGGGTCTGGGATTGGTCTCATTTAAGTGTTTCTCATTAATGGCCAATCCCAGCCCAGCTGTCCAGACTGTCTCAGTCAGTCTGAGCCTTTGTTATTCATTCCTTTTCTATTCTTACCCAGCCTTCTGATGAAATCCTTCCTTCTATTCTTTTAGTATAGTTTTCAATATAAAATATATAATAAAATAATAAATCAAGCCTTCTGAAACATGAAGTCCAGATTCTCATCTCTTCCCTCATCCTGGGACCCTTGTGATCACCCTCACACTGTCACCAAAACCAGGAATATCCACGTGGAAAAGAGAGTATTGGGGTCAGACACAGCACCAACTCCCAGAGGCACAGACCCCGAGCCTTCCCAGCTCCTGAAACCCCTGCTGCAGTTTTCCAGAAGGATTTGTGGCCGTGGGACAGTGCCTGTCCCCAGTGGGGACGCAGGGCACAGGTGCTGTCCTGTCCCTGCTCCCTCCAACCCTGCCTGGAGGAACTCACACTCTTTTATGGCAGGAAGAATAAAGCAGGATTTCACAGTCACTTGTCTTCGCAGTAACCAGGTTCTCACTTCCCCCAGCACTCCCCAGGGCCCACGGCTACTTCAGGTGCACTCCTCTGTTTATGGCCCTGCTGCAGGATCAGTTTTCCCTAAATCCCCTAATTCTGCCTGCTGGGGTGGATTTGCCCAGCAAAGGGTGACTGAGGATGGCCTTGTGATTGGGCTAATAGCTCATTTGTGGTTTGCCCCTCTCTATTCCTCCTGTTGAAGCCCCAGGACCAGGTTGGATGTGTGGAGTCCCATCCCTGCTGAAAGGATCCCTTCTTCCTTTCTCTGCTTCCCATTCCCAAACAAACGATGGCACACGTGGTACCTGCTGCCTTTTTGTGCTTTTGTTCCCAAAGTTCTCCTTAGAATCATGGACTAGAGCACAGGTGTGGTGAGGAGGGGCTGGGTGAGCTGGGCAGAGGCTGAGCCTGGAGCAGAGGAGGCTCAGGGGGCCCTTGTGGCTCTGCCCAGCTCCTGCCAGGAGGGGACAGCCGGGGGGGTCGGGCTGTGCTCCAGGGAACAGGGACAGGAGCAGAGGGAACGGCCCCAGGCTGGGCCAGGGCAGGCTCAGGGTGGATTTTGGGAATTTTTCTCTGGAAAGGTTTGTCCAGGCCTGGCACAGCTGCCCAGGGCAGTGGTGGACTCCCCCTCCCTGGTAGGATTTAAAATCTGTGTGGATGTAGCACTTGGGGACACGGGGCAGTGGTGGCATTGCTGGGGAACAGTTGAACTTGATGATCTGAGAAGGTCTTTTCCAGCCTAAACAATTCTGGGATTCCACCCTGGTGTTTCTGAAGGAGAATTCAGGTTTTTTGCCAGCACTGAACCTCTGGTCTCAGTCCACCACAGCTCTGCCATGAGGAATATTTATCCTTCCCATACCTGGGAATCACCTGAGGGAAAAAAAAAAATCACAGAAACTGACTTCAAAACTCCCTAAACCATTTTCATATTGAGAACCAGTCATGAAAATTTTGCTTTTCCTGCATGGCTCTGTTTATAACACCATAAGATACTTCCTCTGTCTTAAAGCCTCCAAATTCCAGCAAATACCATTAAAAGCAGGGCGTGCACAAGGTGCACCCCTTAGCTGTTGCTGGTACAATGGAACGAGGCTGTGTTTGGTAAATGAGCGTGCACAGCCCTTGTGTGATTTACTTTATACCTACAGTAAATTTTCTTGCAGGGGATTTTATGGTGCCTGGTTGAATCGTGAATGTTCAGTCAAACCTTCCTCCAGCCGAGGCAAATAGAAGCCAGATCTGCAGAGAGAAAGTAACAAGGAGTTTTTGTTAATGTGTATTCCTGCCCCGAGTAGGAGAACAGTAATTCTACCCTAATGAAAATTGAATTTACTACCTTTTGTTTGTAGTTGTATCTTAAAAAAACCCCAAATGTGCACACCCTTGTTAATCACCATGAACAGCTCTCCTCAACCAGCAGAATGACAAAAGAGCACTAAAATGCTCTGGCCAGGTTCCAGGTGGGTTTTTTTTTTTGTTGGTTTCTTTTTTTTTCTTTTTTTTTTTTTTTCTGGACTTTCCAAAGAAAATTCACAGACCATGTTTTTTCCCCGTGTTTTTCCATGATTCATAAACCCGCTTTTATCCAGTCCATGAAAGGACCTCTCTCCATTATGTAGACCAGAGCTGACACATTTATGTGCAAAATTGCTGGAGCATTTACACCACTATTCATCAAGGCAGTGTCTGTGCTCCAGGAATATTCCAATCACCTGGCACAATCAGTTTCACACACATTCACAAATTCTTGGAAGACGGCGTTGTTGTAACACATAACAAAACATAACAACCACTGTGCTACAGGTCAGGCACCCAGAAAGCTGCTTTTGCTTTCTTAGCCGTGCACAGGAATTCAAATCAACCAGTGCCACTTTATTATTGATGTAATATTGAATAATAAGGGATCTGTGGAAAACTGAGAGTATCAATTGGTTCAGGAAATTGCTAATAAATACAATTTTTATTCCCAAAATGACCAGCTGAAACCCAGCCTGTGCTGCTGGAAGTTGCACTTACCTGACTGGCTCTACGTGGCCTGTAAAAGAGGAATATTCATTTTTCTCTCTGTGTTATAAAATATTTTATCACTGTCCGCTATTAGAAGTTTCCCAGAGAAGTGTCCAAGGCCAGGGTGGATGGGGCTTGGTACAGCCTGGGATGGTGGGAGGTGTCCCTGCCCATCCTAGGAGGAGGAACTGGATGAGGTTGGAGGTCCCTTCCCACCCATCCCATCCTGGGATTCTGTGATTCCAAGGTAAGGAGCTGCACACTCAGCTCATCAGGTGATTGTAAAAAAACCTGAATTATTCTGCAGCCCTGGGGTGGTCAGCACCTCCCTGACAGGTGACATTACACCCCATGGGACAGACCTCAGCCATCCTCAGACAGGATAGATTTGGATTTTCTAAAGGTAGGGGAGGCAGGTATTTCACTTTCAAACTCACCGTGGCTGTTAGGTGAGAAAAACATTAATTTCCATGAGGGTTTTCACTGGCTGTACTTGCAAAGATTTTAAAAAATTGCCTAAATAAGTATTTACATGATACTGTAACCCAGAATGGTTTCAAAGGAGCCTTTATGATCTGTCAGGTCAATAATCTGCATTTTTAAAAGTCCCTGAATACATATTTGCATGATCTGTATTTCAAAAGCTCTAGTAAATATGTATTTGCACAATAGACCATAACAATCTCTTTTAAGCCATCGTGGTCTATATATAGTGTTAATCCTCATATATTCCAAAGGAGTTTTATTTTCCAAAATAGCTTTTATTAATAAGATGTTCAGATGCTGCCGTTCTGAGGGCGATAGAAGGATGTAATCAAAAGGGATGAGGGTGGCTTTTCATGCAATTAAAAACTGATTTAAAAGTTAGGCCAGCAGTGGAAGGCAGCACTTGGGTCTAGCCTCCCTTGCAGCCCACAGACATTTCCTGGGAATCTCCTTTTTTTAGTGGAAGAGAGAAATAGGGCAGAAAGGCTTTGAGTCGGGGGTTTGAGATGGAACAACAATTTATGAACCCAAATATTTTTATGCCAGGGTCTGCTTTGAGAAATGTGCTGCTGTTCCCCTGTTTCCTTGGAAAGAAAGAGTGGAAATATCCTTTTCTGGAAATGTCCTTTTCCAGAGGCACGGCTGGGTGTGAGATGCTCATATCTGATGGTGCTCCCTGGCTGCCAGTGCCCAAGGCCAGGCTGGACAGGGCTGGGAGCACCTGGGACAGGGGAAGGTGTCCCTGCCATGGCAGGGTGGCACTGGGTGGGATCTGGGGTCCCTTCCCACCCAAACCATTCCATGGCTCTGGGATATGATCAGCTCCATGTCATGATCAGGTTTCCTCCATTTCTTCTTGGGCTTGGGTTGGGGGATCTCCAGAAGTCCCTTCCAACCTAAACTATTCCTGATTCTGGCCAGACATAAATTACCAAACCCATCATTTTTATTCACAGCTGAAAATGGGCTTCAAAGCTGAAGATAGGAGCTGAGTTTTTAGGAGAAACCCACATCTATTAAAATTAGGAATTCTTCATTCCAGCCAGCTTTGCTTTTCATGCATTTGAGCCTCTTAAACACAAAGATTGGATTGGTTTCATTTCTTTTAAAAAAACATTTAGATAATTTTTTAAATTCTGGTCTTGTCCTGGCTTCAAATCTTAAAAGAGATTTTTCTGTCGCTGTGACAAGACCTCAGTTTTCACTTTCAATGCATTGAATATGATAATTTATGTATAATTACGTTATCAGACACGGAGCAGAGGTGAATGTTGTTTTATCACTGCTAAGAGTATTATTGTGAAATTATCAATATCCTGGTTGTAACAACACCTGTCTTTAAATATCCAATCCTGAACTAACTCTGCCTTCTGGTACAATCAGAAATTATTAGATATATGAAGTTATAGGGGTTTGATGACTTCAGTTGTCTTTGCTGGGAACAGATATTCCATTTCTCCAGCTACTCGAATTATTTGTTCACATTTTCATATTTCTGGAATTAACTTATCTTGGTGGCACAGCTTCAGTCTGAGTGCTTCACTCCCAGCAGTGTGCAGACCACAACTTTTGGATGTGGGGTGGCAAAACCTGAATAAATAAACCTAAATAAAATAAACTTAAATAAACCTAAATAAACCTAAATAAATCCTCTGTCCCCAGATTTTGGGTGCTCTGCCTCCACCCCAGCCGAGGTTTTCCTGCTCCTCCTCCTCCTCTCCCGGGCATCTGGCGCAGGTAAGGGAAGGAGCCTGCACATATTGTTTCTGTTTGCAAAGGAAATACACCCTGCACTTTCCCTGAACATAAATTCAGCCAAAGTGGTATGGCATTAATCAGGTGCAGAATCTGGAAAAATCATAGCGAGACTTTGTGTCTTATATTAAAAGCAGCAACTTAGGGCTGGTTAGTTTGTTTATTGAAAATGTTTTATTAACACTGTACCTTGCAGAAAGGGAAGAATAGGACAAAATGAGATTATTTCTCCATCCACCCACCCACCCCCCGCTCAGATTTTCTGCATAAACAATTTGGAGCATGAACTGTAAAAATAAACAGGTTGGTGCTGGATCCTGCACGGAGTGTAAGTCCCACAGATCCTGGGGAATGGCAAAACAGGGCTGGGTATTTCCAGACTTAGGAGGGTTCCTCACATAAATCTGAGTCAAAGATTAAGCTCAAGCCTCCTGGAGCTCACCTGGCTTTCTCTGCAGGGCTGTGAAGCAGCACCTTGGCTTCTCTGTGTTTGGGTTTGGATCACAGGGAATCACAGGAGAAAATCCCTCCTGGTCCAGCAGCATCCCAGCCCCGAGCAGAGGCAGCAGCCCCAAACACACACTTCTACAACATCCCTCATTTTCCCTGCACTGATAATTGCCCATTAACATAATGCAAACTGAAACCCCTTTCCTAATGCCAGAGCCCCAGCACACAAAGCTTTCCTTGCTCCATTAAAAAGACAATTTTGCCCCTGCAGTAATGGAAAACGTCAGATTCAAAGGGGAAAGTGGGTGCCTCTAAGTATTTCATATTTTACAGGGATATGTTTTAAATGAAATACTGCCTGACAGATAAATTACTCTGGCTTTGCATATGGGCCTGGCTGATTTAGTGCTACCAGCAGTGCAGATGGTTGGCGACAACTTTGTAGGTGCTTAAACATCTTAGTACACGAGTGCAATTCTTGCACTAATGCAAACCACTTGTGGAATGACCCCTCCTATGTAATGTTTTCCATTGAGAGAACTGATTTGGACTTCCAGAGGAAAAAAAAAAGTAATATACAAATTACTTCAGGTAACCCAGAGCCTTTAAAAAGAAAAGAAATGCAATTATATCTGCTCTCGGCAACCACAGTTTAATGAAAACAGAAGTCTGAAATGGTCTCTCTAAGTTTCAGACTTACAACAGGTCCCTACTTATTAGCAGAGCAGTTGTACCAGCAATTTGTTTTTGTAATTATGTTCTTTGTGGTCTACACAGTTTTCAAATAGTGATGCTAAAAGGACAGCTGGAAATACTACGAGTTGCTTACCTAATCCCCAGTGAGAATAAAAATAGATAACAGTAAATGAGACTGTGTGGGGGGAGCTAAATTACCAGGCAAAGCTGAGGGATTTTTTTAAAGACACAGTATACTTCAATGTGTGCATTAAAAGATGGAGATGAAATGTATTAAATATCAGTAAGAATACTCGGCCCTTTGATGACTTGAACGAGGAGCAGAGCTCATTCCCTGGCTTGAAACACCCCACTCTTGTACAGAGCAAATAATGAGCTTGACCACAAAATGCTGATATTTCCCATGGAAAAAAAGGGAACACTGAGGCAAAAGTGTTGGTAATGGAGCAACGCTGGTTCTCCTTCCTGAGCTTGTGTTTATTCTTCAAAGGAACTCCCAGATTCCTGTTTTAAGGGGAATTTGACTGGGCTTCAAAGGTGGTCACTCCTCCAAGCTGCAGCGTTTTCCCTGTGCTCACATCCTGCCTGGAGAAGGGGAGGCTGCCTCCCACGGGAGACCTGCAAGTGCTCCTTTTTAAAGAAACTCAGCCAACCTGAGAAAATCTGGAAATATAAAAGCTCCAGCTTGAGGCCTGCACAGCCACACAACCAGGCATTGCTGGGTATCCTTCCTTTGGTTTTCCCAGCACAACCTCCCTGGTTTCCCCTTCATTTGTCAGGATGGCGTTGGCACTTGCCGTCAGTGGTTAAATCTCTTCAAAGCTTCCCTGTTGAAGGACGGAGGCCACCTGTAGCTGCACACTGTGGATGCACCTTCCCTCCACGAACCAAGGGCCACCAAGGCTTTGAAACTTGAGATTAACAAGGATTTTTACCTGCATTTGCGTAGCTAACAAGCGAGCGGGGCTACTGGCGGGTATCAATCAGCATTTCATTATGCCATTTTGCATTAGCCGAGGATGTGACCTGCACTATTCCCTCCTGCAAAGCAACAGCTCGGAGCTGTCATTTCCTTGAAGCTATAAAGGCAAAGGCCTGATGGAGCAGGGAGCTGACATTTGCTCGGGGAAGCTCGCAGGAGCAGCGGGCAGCTCCCAGCCCCGCGCCTGCCGTGGAAAAGCCAACCCTCAGCACTCGAGAGTTTCTGTTCCTGACATTCCCATTTCTTCTTGCAGATTCCTCCCAGGTTTGAGAGGAAAGGGCTGGGCTGCACAAAATCCAAGTGCACAGAGCAGGGCCAAGAGGAAATTTGTGTTTCACCAAAGCCAGAGCCAAGCGAGCTCCCCGCGGGTGCTCAGCTGCAGCCGGGGTGTGGTGGGGTTGTGTGAGGAGACCCTGAGCTCACACACATCCAAGGATCAGGACCTCCAGCTGCTGTGCTGGAGGTCCTGATCCAGAACAAACTGAAATCAAAGGAAAGGCTGACCTTGGTTCCAAGGAAGTCCCTGAAACAGCGCTGTGAAGTGAATTATTCTCTGAATGTGTCCAAAGGACCGGTGAGTGGTTGCCTTGGGAAGCGATTCCTTGGAATTGTTCAGTGGCTCTGTGCAGTTCCGGGTATTTTGAGAAGCACCAACAGGACTTACCTGTGGTTTTATACCCCCAGGTTCCTCTAACCAAATCCCTCCATTCCCCCTGATCCTGACAGCTAATGAATTGTCTGCTACAATAAATAAAATCCCTCCACATCCCTAGAGATGGGGAGGAGAACGTTTTGCTCCTGGGCTGTAAAATTTGGCTGTGTGGGAAGGGGCTCTTCTGTGGGGTTTTTTTTAGTATTGAGTGAGCCAATATAAAGTGTGGTATATTTTCCTTAAGGACTTGGTCTCTGTATCCCAGGCCAGGTAAGAACAGAACAAGAGGGAAGTCACTTGGTTTTGTGCCTGGAGTGAGGCTTAAGCTGTTCAAGGCCAGAATAAACATGAAACAAATGAAAAAAAAATGCAAGAGGAGAGAGGTGCTGCGGTTTAGCAATGAGCAGAGCTTGGAAGATGAGGCTCAGTTGCCTCCCACTGGGAATGCCTGGGCTGCCATTCCTGCTGGCATTGCCCATCTTCCCCGCTCCAGGCAGAGCTGGAGCCTCAGCCAATTTTCTTGTGTTCCAGGGATGCTCCGTCGCAGGTTGTTTCCAGCTCCATCCTGCTGCACTTTGCTGGGAGTAGCTGAGTGTTTCTGATCACCTCCACAAACCTGGAGCTGTTCCACCTCCTGGTCTGGCTCCAGGTGGCAGGATGAGGTTTCACAGAATTACAGAATCACAGACTGGTTTGGCTTGGAAAGGATCTTTAGGAGAGGATCTCATCTCATCCCACCCCATCATCAGGGAAAACTTCCACTAGCCCAGGTTGCCCCAAGCCCCATCCAGCCTGGTCTTTAATACTCCCAGGGATGGGCCATCCACAGCTTCTCTGGGCAATGTGCTCCAAAACCTGTCCCATGGCTTCTCTGGGGAACCACCTAAATGACTTTTAAACTGTGCTTTGTTGTGACCATTTCCAGCCCTGAACTTGTTTGCACTCTCAAAAAGATCACAGACTAAACACAAGTACAACTCTTAAAATTAGCAAAAAACAAAAAAATTAGTAAAACCTAAAATTCCAGTATTGATAGTCTTGAAAACTGATTTGTGAGATGAAATTTCAATCATACTCCTTATACCAGCAGGTATATGCAAAACCATAGATTACGCACAGTGGTATAAAATCCCCCAAAGGCAGATTTGTCCTGGATATTTAGCCCACAGAGATGAACTATTAAGAACATTTCAGGGGGAAAGAAAAGAAAGCCAAAACACATCCTTTTCTTTCCTCTGAAGGGACATCAGTCCATGGTCAGAGAGGGTGGTAGCTCCACAAGAGAGGCAGTCTGGATGTTCAAAGTGAAAAGGATTTCCAGGATTACAGACTGATTTCTCATTTCCTCCTCGTTGGCAGCTCCCCCACAAAAGGGAGATGGGCAACAGAAGGGGCTTCTCCCTCCCTCTGGTTAAGAAACTGAAGTGCAACAACTGCTGAAGTTCCACTTACAAACCCAAATAACCTCCACTTGGACATCAGCAAAATATTCAGGAAAACCCCTTCTCTAGCAAGAAATTTTGAATTTTTAACCATATTTCTTATTTCTCTGCTGAAGCCTCCAGACGGTGATGCTGTGAATTCACCAAACAAAACCCAAAATCACAGGCCCACAACAAAGTGAAGAGATGGGGAGCTGCCAACACGTTGCTGTGGCACAAAGCACATCCTCACAGCTGCTGCCAGGTAGCCTGAGCATGCTTCTGAAGTCCTTCAGTGGCTCCAAATTTGGGGAAACACCTTCCTAGACTGCTCAGAGTACAGGCTGGAATTTGACTGTGGCTCAGGTGTGATCTCCATCCACACAAGGTTATCACAGAACACAGCATGCCCTGAGCTGGGAGGGACCCACAAGGATCACCCAGACCAGCTCATGGCTCTGCACAGAACCACTCCAAAAATCTCCCTGTGCCTGAGAGCGGTGTCCAAATATTCCTTGGACTCTGGAAGGGTTGATGTCATGATCACTGACTCTGGAAGAGTTTATGCCATGATCACTGCTCTGGGGAGACTGTTCAGTGCCTGACCTTCCTCTGGGGGAATAGCCTTTACCTAATCTCTCTTTGACCTTATATATATATATATATATATATATATATATTGTGTGTGTGTGTGTGTGTGTGTATGTGAATATATATATACATATATATATATATACACACACACATGTACTGGGGCATGTATGTACATAAATAAATATATAAATATAATATATTATATTGATATTAATATATATTATTATATAACAATATACAATATTTTATAATTATATAAAATGAAAATTAATTATATAATATAATCTATATTATAGAATTATATATCATTATATCTAGAATAATATATAAAATATGTAATATATAATTTCTATTTCAATTATTATTTCTATTAAATAAATAAATACAGGAGATAGATATATGTATATATACATATACATATATATACACATATATGTATATACATATATATACACATATATACATACATATATATGTATATATGTATATATATATATACATATATATGGGTATATATACACACACATATATATATACACATATAGATAATACATACATAATATATATAGATATATATATATATACACACCCACACACCCACATATATATATACATATATACACACACACACACACACACACACACATATATATATATATATGTATGTATATGTTTCAAAAAAATCCTTTAGCAAATGTTGAGCAGGAGCAGTTTGCATGGCTGCTCTGTGGGGTGAGCCCGGGGGGGGCTCAGCAGCCTGCACCCCTGCCTGGATGGGATCCTCTCGTTCCGGGGATTGCCGGACCCGTGGCCAGGCTGTGCTCAGCATCCCTCCCTACAAACCCCGGGTGCCGGCAACCCCCGAGCCGGGGCTGCCACCCCGACCGGATCAAAGAGCTCCGATTTACAAGGAGGATCAAGCCGCAGCATCCCCCGGGGCAGCGCCTGCTGCCACCTTGGAAGGAGCTCGGGGACAGGGCCCGGCTCTGCAGCGGGATGCGGGGAGGGCTGGGTGCTTTTCCCTGCCCCAGGAATGTGCCGTGGCCCCGGACACAGCCGGGCTGGCGAGCGCGGTGCTGCTGCGTGTGCCAGCCCTGGGGGCTCTGCCCACTCCCGATCCATCTGCAGATGCAGCCCGTGCCAGCGGCTGGGCAGGGTGAGCCATTAGAGGCAAAAGACCACAGCATAATTAAAAAAAAAAAAAAAAAAAAAAAAAAAAGCTAAAATCATGTTTTTCCTTGCTACTCGGATTTTTCCCCTCTTCTGTTTAAAATCCCCTGGTGGGTTTAATCAAACTCATGAGCTTAGTCAATTTAGGGATTTTTTAGGGAGAAGGAAAACATTCAAGGTTTTTTTTTTTTTTTTTTTTTATTTTTTGGCTTTTAAGACCAAAGGGAAATAATAGCAGCTTTGCCAAGCAGGTTTTCCCAAGTTCTCATAGCTCTGCATTATGTGGCTCTGTGACTGGAGCAGGCTCCAAGCCTGACTTCCAAACGACCTGGAAAGGGTCCTAAACCAATGTGGCTGCAGGCAAGTGGGAGCTCAGCTCAGAGGATGATGCAGCGCTGGAGGAGACAGACAGGAATCCCAAATTGTGAAATCTGCCTCACCTCCAAAAGGCAGAAAAACTCACAGACTCCAGGCTTGTAGTTTGAAAGGTATTTAGTGACGTTTTCCTGGAGATGTCTGGATAAAGCTCAGCTTAAAGCTCTTTCACCCAAAAAAAAAAAAAAAAGGAAATAAAAAAATAAAATGTGAAGTTATTCTATCATCTTGTTATCTCTGTGGGAGAAAAAAAAAAGAAGTGGTAAATACACGACAACAATTGCTTTTTACCTTTCCATCACTCCAAATATTGAATCTCTCCCTGGCTGAGTCCCAGATGGTGAAGCATTTAACTTCATTTTCTAACCTCTTTTGGGGCTCCGTTTAATTTATTAAGAGGTTACTCTCAGGACAGATCAAGCGACACGCAAGTGTAAATTGAACCCGGTGTATCTGTGATTTACTAACTGGGTGACTCCAGGGCTCCAGGGTGGTGGCTCTGTAGCACAGGGTGTGTGCTGGATGCCTGTGGAGAGGGCTGGGACAGAGCCCCAAATCTCCAGGATTTCCTTGCCCACGATGGTGTCACATCTTAGGGCTCCTTGCTGCCTCTCCTCTGGGCTGTGCAAGCAGCCAGCTCAGATTTCAGCTCCTTCCCCAGCCTCAGCCCCGGCCTGGAAGGGAATGTCTTGGTCATCACTCTGATGAGCACCCTCAGCTCTTCCACATCCATATTCCCTCCCACTTTTTCTTCTCCCATTGCAGGAATTCACCTTCTTTCCTGGCCCCACTGCTGCCTGTTTAGCTGAGTGTGTGCCAGAGCTGGAAACCAGCAACAAATCCTTGTTTTCCAGGCTTTTCATGCTTTTTTAGATGTTGCTCCACCCAGGGCACTGCAGCATCCCCTGCTGCTGCCCCATCACCTGCTCCTCACGGTCATGACACCACCAGCCCCACTTGTGGTGACCCTGCTAGTTCCAAAATCCAGGGATTACCACCTGGATAATGCACTCCATGGGAATTCCTTCAAGGAAAGGCCACCAAGCCAGCACTGCTGCAGGAGCATCACCTCCCCTTCGCTGCAGGGGTTGTGCCCAGCAGAGCTCTGGGATAAAGCCTTCCAAGAGGAGACTGGGGACCTCCAGGCTGCTTCCCAGGTGAAGGAAGAGTGACCAATGACCTGACTGCAAGTGACAGGAGTGGGATGTGTGCCAGGGAGAGCTGGTGGAGGGGATGGAGCTGCTTTCTGCTGGCCGCTGTTTTATTGTAGCTTTTGGAACGCGCCGGGGCTGCGGTTATTAATTTATTATTATGTGAATTCCAGCTGTTGAAATCCCGTGTTTTACCCCTGATCAGGAAAAACAGCCACTCTCTGAGACTGAGAGTGAGTGGATTTTGGAGTTGGCAGTGCAGGAACATCCACCCAAGTCGGTGGTGTTGGCCAATGGGGACTCAGGACAATGCCCAGGGAAGGTGATTTGGAATTTGGCAGAGCACGGGGCTGGATCTCCACAGCTGGGGGGAGCTGAAGAGCTGCTGAAAAGGGCTTTGGATTGAACAAACCTCCTCGAGGCAGGGCAGGGGCTGTGCTGGGGAAGGGGAGTGCAGAGACCCGGCCATATGTTTGAGGCCAGCCATTATAAATTACCCCCACTCCTGCCTCGCTGTCCAAGGCGAGGCGAGCGTGTTTTATTGGGAGCAGAGATAAAGCCATGCTCTCGGCTCCGTGGGATGGCTTGGCTTGTGACATCTTCCCATCATCTCCCACAGGTAAACCCCATTCTCCCACCCTCCAGCAGCACCTTGATCTGGCATTTTGCAAGCTGGCCCGGTTGGTTTTCCCTGTCCACTGCTGATACTCGAGGTTTAAACCAATTACACAGACATTTAAGTCTCTTTCACATGCCAGCACATGGCCCTTGAAAGCCTTCAGGGTTGGGGGCAAGCAGGGGGGTGTTGGCTTTTGCGAGCAGTGTGTACATTAATTCCAACCTAAAGAGCTGCAGTAAATCACTTAATGCCTGAACCAAGTCAGTTGTTGTTGTTTTGGTGAATTGGGACCATATTGGGGACTATAATAACCTAATAATGGACAGTGCAGGCATAGACCACACTGTAATGTATAATGTAGGGAATATGGTAATAGTCTGAAATGGCAATTCTCCTAAATAAATAGCACATCAACTTACTTAAACCTAATCATAAATGGGACAAATTGGACCCATGTGCAAACAGAAACCTGAGCAGAACACAGGAGTTAAAGAAGCCATTGTTTCCCAGCCTGACCCTGGGCAGAGAAAGCCTGTGTCAGGTTACATCTGTTAAAATGATTCTAATGCCAGCCCAGTATTTTAATTATAAATATATAAAACATTTAATAAGAAGACATTCTGGGCTTTCTAAGCCCTTAAAAACTGGATGTGGGCGGAGTGGGTAGAATGGTATTCCATGTGCCCCAGACAGAGTGCCAGCGTATAATGATTGAATGTTTTCCTGTAATAAATTGAAAAAATCTGGTTTGTAAGAATGGATCCAAATCACTTGGCATTAGAAAGGTAATTTGTTACCTAGCTTCCTCTTGGAAACAGACCGCTTCCAAGTTTGCTGGAACTTAGTTTCTAGGGACTGTGATGTCCAAAAAGAGAAAGAAAGAGCAATCAGGATGCTCAGGGCTCTGATGATAAAACACACACACTGTTTTTTTTCTGCCTCTCTTTTTTTTTTTTTTTTTTTTCTTCACAGTTTTCCAGTCCTTCCTCTCATGGCTCCAAACACAAGATTCAGCAGCCAAAAAAAAGAGGGGGGGAAAAAAAAAGAGGTTACTCAGGACAAAAGCCAGATCTATAGCCACCTTCTTTGTACCTTTCCAAATCTCAAGCCTGCTTAATTATGATTAATTGCCACATGGATAATCAGATACAGTTTCAAAAGGTTGGAGATGACAGTCCAAGGACACCAGGGAAGAAGGAAGGTTCGCCTTTGTTACAAGCAAAAAAGAAGAAAAAAATATATATATACCAGGTCCCTTCCTCAGCCCATAACCTTTTCTTATTTTAACAATTCCAAATGGAATTAATACCATCAGTATATTGTTCCTGCTCCTGGGAATTGAACTTCAACTGTACAATTTCTGCAGCTGTCAGTTTTTGCAGCCCTCCTGTCAATAACGCAATGTTGGGGTGCCCTTCTTCTTGAATGAAAGCAGTTTCAAGTTTCTGCTTTATGTCTGTGCTTTCTGGGTGGTGTGACATGATGAGAAAGTATAAAAAATAATAACAGCAGTTAAAAAGCTTCCACTCTTGACTTAACTGGATCAAATGTAATAGACTACAGTCTTTTCTCCTGATTTCCTTTGCTTGTTTTAGAAAACACTGTGAAAAGTGCAGGAGATTTTGTCTTGCCAGCTCTTTCCTCCATTTAAAATCCCTTTGGCTAAGTCAAGGATCACAGTATGTCATTTCCAGCCTAACAGAAGTGCTGGGCCTTGTTCAGCTCCTATTACTAGGAGGCAAATCCCTAGGTTGCAGGCGCCAGTGTTTCTGCGTTTGGCTCCATTCCCAGTATTGTTTCCTTCATTACATTCCAGAGTGCCTCTCAGCCAGTTAATGTTTGCACTGGGAGGTCCAAATATCCAGCAATCAGCACTGAACTTTTCTCTTTTTGTTGAGAATTGCAGGTTTCAAATGCAATCACTGGCTTTAAAGAAAAACTTACAGGTGAACACAACAGCACTAATTTCCATTTTATTCACTAACAGTTATATTTTCGGCAGTTTCTCCATATGCACTCGTAAAACGCCTTCAGAAGATGTCTGGCTTTTTCAGACCTTGTGCAGGCTGGAGCTGTTTAGGAATTTTGGGGTAAGGGCTGCCCTCTGCACATCTGTCCCACCCCAAAACCCCCATCAGCACAACCCCCGTGCTCCGGCATTAATGCTGGAAATTCCTCCTAATAATACAAACACATCCTTATTTTTATTTCAAACATACAGAAATCTGTTTTAGTGGCTGAAGAAAGTGGATGCAATAATTTAGGTGGTGTGAAGGGTCAATGTCAGGCTTGGCCCTGTGAGGTTTGGTTTCTAAATTACTTTTGGTATCATTTTATTTTCTCTTGGTGTCATTTAATTGATAGAGCAAGGACAACTTGCAGCCTTTTGTGCTGTTTTAAGCATTGGGAGGCATGGAGAGCATTCATAGTTGTTTTTTTCTATGAATATTGAATATTTTCCCAAGTGTCTGATCATGGGTGGCTCCATGAGCTGCTCCCAGGATGGATGGACACCCCTGAGAACAGCACGCTGGATTCTCTTGTCACCTGAAACTCCTGTAAACAGCAAGAAAACTTCCTGTAAATGACAGAGGAAAATATCTTTATTTCCAGAAGCTGTGCCAGGCTGCACCTCAGGCAATTTGAATTGTACTATAGGAACACTGTCAATAAGACAGCCCTGTATAGTTTCCTTTCTACAGGTTTACTCTTAAGTTACAAGAACCAACCACAGGTTGTCGGCTCGATTACACAATTAAATAAGTCCACGATATTTCCTCGTGGGAAAAGGAAAAAAAAAAAGAAAAAAAAAAAAGGCCAGGTTGGGAAATCCTCAGTGTTTTCCATAAAGCCTCCAGCTATGCTTCCACCCCTGATCATATGTCATATGGATGGTGTCACCGTGTCCTAAGGGTGCTCGCTCGCAGCGATGAGATCGGATTCAGGGAAGTGGATATGCTCAGGGAGAATACTAATGCTAACTCAGCCTAAATAACAACACTGCCAAAGGAGGCAAGCCAGAGATGAAATACAGCGGATTTCAGGAGGCAACAAGCTCTCATTTATTAAGATCACAGGCATTTTACAGGTTACAAATCATAAAGCAGAAATAACTTCATAATATACAGGTCAGGAATGTGCCTGGGATATTGAGGAACTATTTCCTTGGCAATAATCTGCCAGAGATAGTCAGGAGCGTGCGTTTTCTGGCACAACAAATCACTGCTGATTAATTTTGTCTGCCTTTGTCTCAGAGAAGCGACGAGACACTCCAGTGTGTGTTTTGTACTTACTCCACTTCCGCGCTATTCTTCCTCGGCGCATAATTTTTTGCAAGATAGGCCAAACACAATACTCTTTGTTTTACCCCTTTGACATCATTTTTGCCTGAGCACAGCCTGCCTGACTCAGTTAAGTCAGCAGAACCGAGGGACAGGCTCCTGTGGCAGCCCAGCCTGGAGGGTGATGCTGGTCTGAGCCCAGAGAAGGATTTTTGGGAGAGGAGCAGCCCCTCTGCCACCACTGGAAAAGTGCCCACAGCAAGGAGGTGTGGAAGGTTCCTTCATGATGGACCCATAGCAGCAACAACAAACTGGAAACTTTCTCCTCTCTGCTGGCACTCAGGGATAAATCCCAGCTCTGGCCATGGAAATTACAGCAAGAAAGGAAACTGGAGTTTCGAGCTTGAGGAGCAGCAGAAGCAGGGCTGGATGCAACTGGGAAGAGTGGGAAGGGCTGGACAGCACTGTGGCATCTTTCCCTGGGCTTTATTTATTGGATCCTGGAGCCAGCCGGGCTGGATGGTGGTCAGCCTCACACAGGAACCTCACAGCACCCCTGGAAGGAAAATACATATGATAAACACCCAAGGCAATGTCAAACCCCACAGCTTTTCTAACATTAACTTAATATTCACCACGATTAAACATCTGCAGATCAGAAATGGAGTCTCTCCAAAGCAGGTGCAAACTTTTCCAGGCAGCCTGTGCTGGTGGTGTTACAATCACCAGTTATTAATGGAGTGTTCTCTCCACTTTCCTGAAGTTTCAGTGTTTGATAAAGATTCCCTGTTCCAGACTGGTTATAGGGAATCACCCTGAAAGAGAGAATGTTCAGGAAGTGAGAGAGGTGTGTGATAAATCACAGAAGGACCTGAGCAGGCAGAATTCACTGCTGTGACAGGCAAACACCAAGCAGGAACATCCAGAGGAAGGAGGTTTGGAAGTGTGTCCATCCAAGAGAAGCATTCCCAACCCAGGCTTGGGCACTGCCAGGGATCCAGGGGCAGCCCCAGCTGCTCTGGGCACCCTGTGCCAGGGCCTGCCCACCCTTACAAGGAAGGATTTTTTCCCAGTATCCCGTTTAATCGTACCCTCTGGAAGTTAAACCTGCCCTCTTTCAGTTTGGATTGCTTCAGGTAGAGCAACATTTTGGTTTTGGGCTTCCTTAAAACATCAGACTTGGAGCAGGTTCTGTTCAAGCTCTGCTCTGGCACAGGAGCCTGGCAAGGGAATCCAGGCTGGGGGATGTTAATTGTGCCAAGTTCTGGTTTGACACGGACTGGGGAGAAGGGAGGAAAAATTCATGAAATTTGGCAACGTCCTTGGAGATTTTGTCCTTGGGGAATTCCATCTGGAGACAAAGAGAATGCTTGGACTCTGTCACCATCTGGCTGAGGGGTCTTCAAAAGTCATCTCCCACCTCCACATCTCCCAGATGAGAGAAAGGTAATGAACTCCAGCCTTGGGGGATGCTACCCCAAAAATGCCAGTGTGGGAAGCACTTCTGCCACTGTGGGAGGCTGCAGTGATTCCTGGCTCTCCAGCTTCCACTGGGGAAAAGTTTTGTGGATGATTTTTCTAAGTGGGGCTGATGGAAACCTGGAGAGGTGGCTTGTTTCTCTCTTTCCCTAATTTATCTTCCACAGGGTTGAATCCACCACGGAAAATGGCATTGCTGTTACTGCTTCTGTTGTCAGTACTCACCTCCTACTCACCTTCCCAAAGCTCCCACCTTCATCCTCATCCCTTTTTCCCTGCAGAATTCCAACCAAACCTAAACCATGCTCCCAACATTTCTTGCAATTCCAAAAAAAAAAAAAACCCGACAGAAAACAAACAGCCAGCAGATGCTGATTTTCTCACTTAACTGCACATATTTTATAGTAATTCTCTCTGATTTTCTCCCAAGACACCACCTGACCTTCCTTTCTCTCCAACCTCTCCCAGTAGTGGCCGAACGCTTCTAATCATGTAAGACTCAGCCCATGGAAATAAGCTGCAACTTAGACAAATTTACCCTCTGACCTCAAGGCCTCTGAGAGCACCACAGAGCCCAAGAAATCTCTTTGCTGAAAGGAATACATTTTCCTTGGAATTTTAGGCCAAACCAAACAAATGCTACAAAGAGAAATTTGTAATTTTTTTTTTCTTCCTCTTTCACAAAACCACAAGTAAAATAAAAGCAATTCTGTGCTCCTGAAAGGAAGAATGACAAAGTGCATTTCCCAAGAATTTCCATACAACTAAAAATGGAGCATCACAAATATTTTTGCTTCTCTCTACATAACTGCGAGTGATTTACAAGCATGAGTTGATTTCTAATTAATGCACTGTGATGAAGCAGGGATTAGTTAGCCCAGAATTTTTCAAAGTTGTCCGTAGACAATTTGGTTGGGAGAGCACCTCCAGAGCGAATCCTTCTCCAGTTCTGGTGGGAGCCCAGAATCTCTATGGAAAATGAAACAACCTAGGGAGGAAAAGAGAAAGTTTGGGAAACTGTTGAAATAAATTTAGGCTGCTTTTGTTATCTGAAAATGAGGAGGAGGCTCCACATCATCTGAGCAGTCAGATTTCCATGCACCACCGAGAGCTTTGGGGGTCTCATGGCCAGTCAGACCCAGTTTAGGCCCAGCTTAGGGTGGGTTTAATGCAGAGACTGAACCGAGGTTTCCTGCTCACACCACAACTCCTTTGCAAGACCTGGGAACAGAACTCCCCAGCCTTTCCCATCCACGAGGAGCAAAGCTTGTGTTTCTCAGTCTGGATTATTATTTTCTTTTTCAGATCAAGGAAAACAGAAACGAGAGAGAAAGAAAAGGGGTGACTCATGGCAGTCTCTTTGCTGAAACACAGCTGCCCTTGTCCCAGGAACAGGATTCTTACAGCCTGCATCCAAAATTTATTGCAAAATAAAACTGAAACTTTTAAAAACAACCACACTAAATGATGTTTCTCTTTCTTTTTTTCTTTTCATATGTATTTGTGAGGCTATAGCCAGGATCAAGGGGAGGGCTGGAAACTCAAGAGAAACTGAATTCTTGTGAAATTTTCAGGCAAATTTTGCAAACCCACACAGGCTTTATTGGCTGGGAAAACTTCAAAATAATATTGTGGTTTTCAAAGCTTTGATGTTTCTGGACTCTCTGGGATTCCTTTGGTGTCCATATAGCAGCACCCATATCACAACCCTCAGGTAATGTTGTGTTTTTCCTCTGGTACTGCTGTTGGAAAAGTCCAGGAAATCCTGTGTCCAATGATCCCAAATCAGAAAGCAGAAATACTGTGGACGTGTGGGTATCCACTCCCAAATTTAATGGTGCAATTTTTCCATTTTAGGGAAAACGTTCCAGAATCTGCTACAATATTTCTGCTTTCAAAACACAGACCTTAGGCCTGACTTGCAGGACTTTGGATTTCTGAGATGGATAATTTATTTGTGGCTCCAATCTATGCCTTGGGAGTCACGGAATGGTGTGGGTTGGAAAGTGCCCTAAGGACCATCTGGTTCCAAACCCCTGCCACAGACTTTTCCAGGGACATTCCCCCTGGAAAACCTGCCTGGTTCAGGAACCTTGCTCAGAACTGGCAGGACCCCAAAGCTTGAGCTGCTCCTAAAACCAGGATAGCACACTGGCACTGCCCAGCGCCTCAGAGGGAAGGAGGAAAGGGATATTATGGAATGAAGGAGTGCTTCTGAGGCAGCTTTTACCCACCCAGAGTAAAAGAGGAGAGATTTGGCTGTGGCTGATTGATGTTTGCAACCTCCCCTCCCATAACCAGGCTGGGAAGGAAACACGTGCAGAAGGTGCACAGGGAGACAGCACAGAGGAAAATGGGAGATGGGAGGGAGAGGAGGATGACCTGGTTTTGCTTCCAAGCTAATTTTACATCACTTTAACTATATTTAGTTACATTTCTGTTTAATAGAGCTGCAGCAGTTGGACTGAGATTTTTATTGTTGTTCTCTGAGTAATTTAAATTTCTTTTAAAGAGTTCGTGGTGGTTGTTGTTGGTTTTTTTTTTGGTTGGTTTTTTTTTTCCAAAGGCTTCATGACCTTCTTCCATGAGTTTATTTTAGATATAGTGGAACGTCCCAGAGAAAATTCCAAATGGTCCTTAATAGATGAAATGTTTCCAGAAAGGAGAAATTCTCAGTGGACTATGAAACTATTTTTCAATCATGGTGTATGGCACACAAACCACAGCTGAGGGTTTTTTTTCAGTAGGAAACTATTGCCCAGTGGGTTAAAAGAAAATAAAGGATAATGGGATTTTTCTGTGAGGCTGGAGCTGTTTGCAGGGGTTTGCTCCCCACTAGATGTCACTGGAACTGTTTGAAATGTTTGGAACAAACAACCCCAAATTCCCCAGGTTTTGGGCTTCCTTACAAACATCAGACTTGGAGCAGGTTCTGTTCAAGCTCTGCTCTGGCACAGGAGCCTGGCAAGGGAATCCAGGCTGGGGGATGTTAATTGTGCCAAGTTCTGGTTTGACACGGACTGGGGAGACGGAAGGCAAAATTCATGAAGTTTGGCAATGTCCTTGGAGATTTTGTCCTTGGGGAATTCCATCTGGAGACAAAGAGAAGGCCTGGACTCTGTCACCATCTGGCTGAGGGGTCTTCAAATACAGAGCAGGGTCCTGCAAAAAGCTGTGTGGCACCTTCTGCTGTGTGGCACCGGTGCCCAGTGCTGGGACAGCCACACCATGGGGTGCAGGTGACATTTGGGTGTCACCTGATCCACCATCGAAACCAAAAATTCCCAAAGACTTTGAGAAGTTGTGTCCTGAGCTTTTCCATGGCTGTTCTCAGCTGTTCTGGTGTTCACCCCATGCCACCAAGGAAAACCCCTCAGGTTATGAGGTCCACTATTTAAATTCCCCCTGTAGTTCCAATTGACTACAGGAATCTTCTTCCATTCTTATTCAAAATTCAGTTTAGTGTGATTATGTGGCCATGCATCAAATATGGCACTATAATATGTCCTTTCATCTACTTGCCATAATACATCCCTTTTAGTGCCACATAAATCCCTGGAAATATCGCTGTCTTCTGCTCTTGAGATCCTTCACGTGCCTCTTTGCCTTACTGCCTTCCTCTCCTATTGTTTCTCCAAGCTGAATTAATTCCCTTTCTCCCCCCCAGTGTCACTGCTCTGCTCTTGCTGCTGCTGCTTCTGGGCAGGCACCAGTGAAAGCACAGCCCTGCTAGGGCCACCACAGCCCTGCCAGTGCCACCACGACCCTGCCAGTGCCATCACAGCCCTGCCAGTGCCACCACAGCCCTGCCAGTGCCACCACGACCCTGCCAGTGCCACTATGATCTTCCAAGTGCCACCACAGCCCTGCTAGTGCCACCATGACCCTCCTTGTGCCACCATGAGCCTCCCAGTGCCACCACAACACTTCCAGTGCCACCATGACCCTCCCAGTGCCACAATGACCCTTCCCAGTGCCACCACAGCCCTTCCAATGTCACCACAACCCTCGCAGTGCCAGCACAGCCCTCCCAGTGCCACCAGAGCCCTCCTAGTGGCACCATGACCCTCCCAGTGCCACCACAACACTTCCAGTGCCACCATGACCCTCCCTGTGCCACCATGACCTTCCCAGTGCCACCACAGACTTCCCAGTGCCAGCACAGCCCTCCCAGTGCCACCAGAGCCCTCCCAGTGGCACCATGACCCTCCCAGTGCCACCACAACACTTCCAGTGCCACCATGATCCTCCCGATGCCACCTGAGCCCTTCCAATGTCACCACGACCCCCCAGTGCCACCACAGCCCTCTCAATGACATGACAGCCCTCCCAGTGCCACCATGACCCTCCCAGTGCCACCATGACCCTCCTGGTGTCACCACAGCCCTCCCAGTGCCAGAGAGGAGCCCAGAGGCCCCAGCTGCTGGCAGGACATCCCTCCTGGCAGTGCCAACCCCCTGGCTCTCCTCTCACTGGAAGAGGCTGCCCAGAGTTGCTCCCTCTCCTCCTGCAGCACCTGCACTCAGAGTGAAGGCAGTCCTCGTGGAGAGGAGGAGCTGGAACTGAGGAATTCCACTGTGGAGCTCCTCACCCTCGCAGGGCAGTGCAGCAGCCCAGAGTGTTCTCCTCTGCCAGGGCTGGGGGGCCCTGGAGCCCAGGGAGGCTCTGCAGCAGCACCCTGGGCAGCCAGAGAGCTGCTGCTCTTCTCGCAGTGACCCTTGGATCCATGCATGGGTTAATCCCCTCCATGCAGCCAGGCAGGCTCCAAATGCCAGGGAGCTCTTCCCATCCTCAAGAGTGCAATCCTGGCACCAGCACTGTCACTGCTTCTTTAGAGGGGTGGGAAGGATTTGTTGGAAGGGACCTTAAAGCCCACCCAGTGCCACCCCTGCCATGGCAGGGACACCTCCCACTGTCCCAGGGTGATCCAGCCTGGCCTTGGGCACTGCCAGGGATCCAGGGGCAGCCCCAGCTGCTCTGGGCACCCTGTGCCAGGACCTCCCACCCCCACAGGGAAGAATTTTTTGCTGATTTCTTCCTAATTTCCCCCTTTATTGAAATTCCAGTTCGTGACTCTCTCTCCAGGATTAACCTCGTGGCCACCAAGGCTCCTTGCCCTGTCCCAGCCAGGAGATGAGAGCCACCAGCCTGGCTGTGCCCCCCAGCAGTGACACAGCCCCACACCCCTGCCCAGCCACCCTCCTGTGTGCCACAGAGCCCATGCTGCCTGTGATTTGTTTAATTAATTAGTCACCTAATTGTACCACCTCAGCATAACCCCTTAGTAGGCATCACTGAGTTATTTGGGAGAAACACAACAAAAAAGGGTCCATTCCCCTATAAAATGTCTGCATTAAGTTGTTATGATATTAAGCCAGCAAACTTTCAACCCATTCAATATTCAGTAAATTTAAGAAAATGAATTGAAGCTCTTTGCCTATTTTAATATGTGCTCCTGAAGACATTTTCCCATTTTTTTATGGTTTAATTAAAGCCTCATGGCAATGGTAGGCTTCTTCCTACCTACTATGCCAGTGGTTAGAAATTACAGGGTTTCAAGTGCCCTGCATGGCTTTAATTGCTCTGCTGAAGATAAAAGAGCAGCAATATTTTTATCACAGCAGCAAAATTAAAAATGAGCCCCCACCTTGCCCCTGCCCCACACGCTGATGTCCAGACCTTGACTCACGAGATATTTTGGGAATATTTCTTCCTGCCTTGTATCCAGGAGAGCAGAGGAACTTCCCTGCCCCACTTCTTGATATTAAAAAAAAAAAAAAAAAAAAATGAAGTGTAGAAATCTCTAAATAAAGAAAGTCCTGGAAGAGAACATTCAAAGCAGGACAATGCAGAGGAAGGTTACAAGTATATTAGGATAAGGGCACCACAATTATATGAAGAAAGTCTGGAGAGAAAAGATTACATTGTTCTGACAACAACATTTTTCAAACATTTAGACCTTTAATATCATTAATTTAAAGTACAAGATTAAATATTTTATGCAAATATTAGACAACAGCAAAGAGCTCCGCATATTAGGATTTAAAACAAATTGAAAGCATGCAAGACATATTCATTTCTTAAGCAGTTTAGTTAAAAAATCGGTATTGTCTCTGTTAGGATTAACTGACAGTAACTCTTTGTGTTCAAATGGATTTAACTTCACTGTGGTTTGTTTTCCCGATATCATTGTCCTCCAATAATCGTGGATAAAGGGAAATGTAAAAGGACAGATCAAGTCAAAATATATCTTCACATCATAAACACAGAATTATGTTTAAATTTCATTACTAAATGGGATTTCAGCTTCATATACCATGCCTAATCCTGCACTATAAAAGATGTATAAAACCTCCTGACAAATTCTAACAGACTTTGTGGAAGTTGCATATATTGATTAAAACATCAAGCAGCTACATACAAACCAATAATGAATTACTTCTTGTTGGAAGATAAAACTTTGTGATATTTAAAATTACAGACTTGAAAGTAAGTAAAATTACCCCTAATTATGCAGAAGGGAGCAACACCTTAGCAGTAAACAAGATAAGCACCTCAAACAGCACTAATAATTTTAATTAACATTTTCTAGTCTCCTTTCACCTCCTTTCAAGGTCATCTGCTACCTTTCCCTGGTACAACATTACAGCACAGTGTTAAAAACTTACATTCCATTACTAATTGCTTTGATAAGCCAAAAAAAAAAATCTTTTTTTCTTTTTTTTTTCTTTCTTCTTTCTAAACCACTGAATCTCCTGCAAAAGCAAATTTTGCGTAGCATAAAACTGTCAGGAAAGGTTTTGCAGTGGATTGCTCTCGGAATTCAGATTCCAGCAGCTGGGATTCCTTTGGTTGTTTGGAGCCTGATTCCGACCACCAGAGGCAAAATTCTGCCAGGAATTCTTCAGAAATCCATTGATATTTCAGGTGTAAATATAAATATTTGGATTGGACCCCAAGTGTTGAATATTCAGATTGTAATCAAAGTTCAAAAGACTCCTGAGGTGTGAACACTGAAAATGGAAATTTGGCAGAACGTGATAATCCACACAGTATTTGGGTTAATTTTTTCCTGAGCACCGATGAATAAATGCACGTTCAAGACTGATGACCTTGCTGAATTCTTTCTTTTCTCTTCTAAAAAGTCCAAAAGTTGGTCAGGAAAAGGCTTTGTTATATCAGTGGGTTTGTTCCATGCCACAAATTTCATGTACGAGGTCACTTGGAATATAATGTGTAGTGAAAGAATCTCATTAGGCTAAAATGAATGTAAAATGTGTCAATTTGATCCAAATGAGAACTGTAGTAAAACCATGTTTGATGTTCATGTGCAATAAATCTTTAACATTTGTCTGTAAAGTATTAGAGAACCCAGAGGGAAATCTCTATTTGTGATAGCTGCACATTTCCAATGATTTTTCCTATAATCCTTTGTTGACATTTAGCATATGGCAACAGAAAAGAAGATCCTAAAATGAGAATTATTACTTATTATTCGAAGGTAAACAAGATGGGCACCTTGAATAGAAGGTTTTTAGGCTGAAATGAGGAGAACATCCCTCCATCAGGAGGAATTGCTCATCTTTCAGTCACTCCTTGGTGGAAAAGTGACATCAAAGGTGCCCTACCTGCCCGTCACTCAAATGTTAAAATGTCTGATGGCCCCGTCCTGCCCGTTGGGTTGGATTTTGATATATTCATATTGTTAATCACTGTTGTATTTCAATTTTCTCTCTAGTATTTTTGTTCATTCATAATAGCTTTATGCTTCAGCGGACCGAAAGGACTAAAATGAAAGATTTCCAAGATTTCTTCTGGGAGTAATTTACAAAAGACCACAATTTTTTAATTGCTCCTGATGTTTAGTTCTGGATATCTGGAAGAGAAGAAATCAGCCCAACTCTTTTGGTTGCCACACCAACCATAGCAAATTTTTATTTTTTTGCTCTCCCTCGCTCCTCGCACGCCCCACCATCCCTGTTTTGAGGGCTGTGCTGCAGCGATGTCGTGGTGTTTACATTTCTGCAGCTCACACTTGCCTTCACAAGAGAATTATGTGTTATTTACATCCTTTGAGGAGGCTCAGGGAATAATGGGTGAAATGTCAGAAATAATTATGAGAAATTGAGGCATTTCATTTGAGCGGGAGAAGAAATACATAACTTCTGCTGGATGACTAAACTTGAAGTGCCACAAGATTGCTGCACGACGAGATCTGGCTCGCGATTATCGCAGCATTTTATAAAAACCAAAACAACCTTAAAACACTTGCGTGCCAAAGGTTGCAACACAGGCTTTGGCAGGAAACACAAAAACGCTCCAGCATGGGAAAAGTCTCTGAGCAAACTCGCATCTGTGCTGGTTTAGGATTTTACACCGAAGCACCGGCAGCTTTCTGAAGCCAGGTTTGACTTTCTCTTCACAGTCGTGGCAGGGAAGCTGCTCAGCATCAGCCCTGACAAAGCCCCTTCCCCATCTCCCCCAGCCCCTGGTTCTTGCAGCATTTGTCCATCTCCTTGTTGCTGTGCAGGCTCTTTATCAATAACTGTGGTGTTCTCAGCAGAGTTTTCTTTGGCTTGCTGTCTGCTTTACAAAACCGCTGCATACTTGACAGCTTGCCCCAGTTCAAAATTCTTTGGTCAGAGAAAGCCCGGAGAATGAAACAGTATCTGGTGTTGTAAAATCTTGACCAGATTCTGAAATATTGCCTAAGCCCCTGTCAGCTGGAAGGTGATTTCTCCAGGTCATGGTTTAGAGGGAATTGATGGGACAGTCTGGGACTGCTCAGGCTGCACTATATCTTTTTCAGGAGTGCACGTAGTCACCTTTAGCACTCACTGCTCTCCAGTCCTCTCTGCTTTCGACAGCACATTTACCTCCACACACGGTTTACAAGCTAAACACAGGGAAACCAATCCAGAAAAACAGCCCCTGTGCCCACTGCCTTTTCATTCCTCTGTTCTATCAGAGGGGTTTTCAATTACCAAATAACCCTGGGGAAAAATCCACCTGAGGCTGCAGCAGAGAGAGCAGCACCCAGTGCTACTCCAAACACTTCATCCCAGTGCTCCCAGCATTTTCCCAGTGCTGGCTGGTCTGTGATCCAGCTGTGGGAACTGAGGCACAGGGATCTGAATGGTTCATCAATCCATAGGTAAATTTGATATCAAATACAAATCCCAGTGTCGTGCCCTTCCAATCCAAAACCACACAGATGGCACATCCAGCAATCTAAAATGTAGAAAAAAATCATTCATGCTAAAAACTATTTTAAAATCTATCATCTGATTATATAAATATATAGATACACAAAAATATATCTATAAATATATAAATATAAAATAAATATTTTAAACATAAAAATAAATATATATAAATATAAATATAGATATAGATATACTCTGATACAATTTCAAATTGAACTTGCTAATTAAAAGGCTCTGGGTGAACATAAACATTTTTGAATATTCTCATTATCAGACTGGAGTAATTCAAGAGCTTCCATCAACAAGTGCTTGATAAAATTTTAAGTTCTGCTTAAAATCCCTCTGAAACAAAGCACAACCTTTGGTATTCTGCCAAATAAGGGGAAGATCTGAAGAGGAGTCAGAAAAGATGGTCCAGCTGACTATTATAAATTATAAATTATAAATCATTACATTAGGTTCCATATATTTATGACACAAGCTCTGACTATTGCACTTTTTTGCAGGGAATTTTTCTGAAGGCAAATCACAGCAGAGCTGCTCATTCCTTTGGAGAAACTGCGCTGGCCCCGAAAAGGCCAATAACCCTTCCAGTTTGGTGGCAACTCCTACAGACTTAATTAGAAAGAAAAAGACCTAATTCTGCATTTTCCTTATCAACCCCAGGCCTTTTTTTATACTTCATCACAAGTTTTCTTAAACTCTCAGAGTTTCACCCAGCTCTGGGCAAGCCAGGAGTGCCTCAAGGGCCGATTGTGCAGATCCTGGGAGTGAAACATTGCACCGGTGCTCCTGTGCTGCTTTCCCAGAGCTTTGGTTGGGATGGGTTGGGCTGCCTGGATTTGGTAGTTCAGGCTGGATTGGGATACTCCTGGTGCTTGAAATCCTTGGTACTAAAGGGGTTTTTGCCCTTTCTTTGGGTAGTGACTCAGCAAAGCCTCTGCAGCGGGGTGGCCATAGGAGCCCACATCCCTCCCTGCATCTCCTGAAGGAAATTCCCAGTGGGGGTGTGATGTTGCTGTCAGGACAAGAAATTCCTAAGGATTTGCTTAGTTTGGCTTTCCAGACACTGGCACCAGTGGATCAGGCACGTTGCTTTTAATATTCTTAATACATCTTTTTCCTTGGCCTCGCTTTATTCCCCTCATTTTTGAAACTCTTGACAGGCTTTCATCAAAAGTTTCTGACAAACTCAAAGAATATCTAAAATGGGCACTAATAATTTAGTGCTGTAATTTTATGGGTATTTTAAAATTCCTGGGTATTACTATTATTTTATGAAATGATTTTTTCCTCCTTTTCCTTGCTCTTTCTTCCTATGTTCTCATGGAATTATAGGTGAAATGTATTTCTTGGCTGCTGCTTCATCTTTTGTTCATACAGTTAAATATTGCGCTGGTTCAAGATTGCACGAGGCCCCCACATTAAAATTTTATTGTATTTTTGTATTTATTTTTGGCCCGGATCTGGGGCCCTCTCAGGTCCAGGTCTTGTGTAATTTTATTGGCTTGTGGGTGGAGGAAAGAACAAAAATGAGGTTTGTGGCCAGAATGTTATCTTTGGCCATAGGCAGCTATTTGGGGGCCTGATTCTGCTCTGATTCATAAGCAAGTAAATCTCAAGCAGCTCCAGTGAAAATGAAAAAGCTGCAGTGATGTAAACCCGATGTAAATTAGAGGAGAATTACCTCCGTGGTGGATGCTATGTAAGCGTTTTGCTATTTATGATTTAGCTGGGAGCTGTTCACTGGCCTCTCTAAAGATAAGAGCCACCTATAACTCAGTTGTGAGCATCTTTTTTCCCTTTTTGACGAATGTCTGCTTGCTAAAAATATTAAAACTGGGTTTTTTTTTTTTTATAAGCTCTGAGTAACAGAGATGAGACTACAAAGCTCATCAAGCTGAGAACTGCAGCTGAATTTTGGTGACCTCTCCCTTGAGCAATAAGCACCTTATTCTACCCTGCATCCATGCTTTAAAACCTGTTGATTTCAAGTATTAGAATCCACGGATTTCAGGCTTAATCTCTTTGTCTTATGCAATACTTTTCACATGGCCACCTCCGAGCGAGTGGTTGCCATCCCGGTGTGAGTCATGGCCACTGCATCCTTTGCTCCTTCCTGCCTGGTTTGCATCCATCAGCACAGCCCCTTTCCTCCCCAAAACCTGTGTCCCCCTCTCCTCTTTGCACATTTATTCCCGTCAGGAGTTTGGCTTGGAAATGACTTCTCCTGCGAGCCAAACCTCCTTATTCTACACTTTCAAATCCTTATGAAATTTGGCTCGCCTTCCAAAGCTAAGCCTCAGCTCCCTTGTTACTCTTCTAAATATAAAACATTTTTATTGCATTAAGCCATGTTGAAAAGAAAGAGGGAAAACAGGGAAAGGGAAGAAAGCAAATCCCTGCACCCAGTGTGAAGGAAGAGGTCAGGATTGCAGAGGAATGGATCAGGCCTTTGTTTTGTTGAGGCATTATCCCCCTCGCACGTGCTTTCTGCTCACTCTCCATATCCCTCCTCGAGCATCTCCCACTCTGAAAAACCCAAATAAACTCATCACTCAAGGAGTTGTTTCTAGGCTGATCCACAGAGTTTGGGAAATGGGAAAACCCATCCCACCATTGATCCTGCCCCATCTCTTCCTAAGGAGAAAACTGTTTTCTAGGGAGCTCATTGAGCACCTTCCACTTACATCAAACTTAATTTTCCTGTATAGCTTATGCAACTTTGAAATGAGTTATTTATAATTTTCAGTCATTATTTCAAGTGTCATTTTAATCATTTCAACAAAGAAGTTTCTTAATATTCCCAATAATGGCTCTTGTCACTTTAAATATTAAAATTTGCATTATGGATTCCCTTGGCTACATCTGCATTATTTGCATGATAGATTGTGTGCATGTCTCAGTCTATATGTATGTATATATATATATATATAAAAAAATTTTATGCACAGAAATGAATTTATAAATTTTTAGGAAAACTGAGGCAGGTTTAAATGATCCCATCTGCTTTGAAAGCACTATGACAAGTGCCAAAGTGATTAGTGATAAATAAGTTCCTAACACTCCAAAATTAAAAGCTCCTCATTTTCAACTTTAAGTAAATCCTTATTGTATAGCAGAAATAATTCCTCACAAAGTGTTTCCAACATTCAGAGAATGCTTTTAGGACATCCAGCATTAACATAATTTTTTCGACTGCGGTTCTCACAGGACATCTGATGAAGTCTCTACCCTTAATTTTAATTGCGCAGGCTGCATTCTTAATTAAAAACTGTACAAATGGATTTTATGCCATGCCAAAAGAAATCTGAGTTCATTAGTTATAAAACCCTTTAAAAATTGATGTAAATATGTGAATTCTTTAAAAGTTTGAACTCAGCGTCCTCATTTATGTTGAGTAGCCTTTTATCTAGAGAATAATGAAGTCAATACAAATTAAGAGAGTCTGAGTTTTACTTTTCCCTTTCCCTTCTCCTTTTTCCCCTCTCTTTTTTTGGTGAATGAGGGTGATGGGAGTCAAAGAGTGTGAAGGTTATGTCTTTATGTCACGCTGTTTTTCCTTGAAGAATCAAATTCATTTAAATTTAAACTGTGAAGAAAATTAGAGTGGGAAATGCACTGACCCTTTTGTACTGGGTTATATAAATATAAGTTCATATATCTTTTATTAATTCTTCATATTAAAGCACAATCACATCATCTCAAGCCAATAAACCCAATGGAAATCTGTCAGACTGGAATTTGGAGGAGAACTGTGGACATGGCTTAAAGAAATACGTGCGCCTAATTGATTTTTATTTTAAAATCCGAGAGTTGTTCATTAAAATGCTTTTCCATAAGTTGTCAAACCTTCAAATAACAAAGGGTAAACTCTGAGAGGTTTGTTTAACCTGACAAAGTGCTGACCTTTCATTCTGATGGCTGCTCATCTGGCTGCATGGGACATTTCCCTTCCCTCTCTGGCAGCTGGGAGGTACCGTGGTGCCTTTTCTGGTGGGTGCCACCAACCTGACCCTGCCTGGGATTCCTCAAAAAACCACTTGTGGCCTTAAAAACCATGGAAATGAAGGGCTCAGCTTTTCCTGTGCTGGGAATTAATCGGTAGGATTTCACTCCATTTTCCAGCCCAGGAGTTTGCTGGTAGAAAGAGACATCCAGGAGGTGCCTTGAGAGAGCAGGTTGTTTGTGCAAAGAAAAGGTAGAAGTGAAATTAAAATTATGGTAATGCCACTTAGCATTCAAACTCTGAGTATTTACTGTTGTCCTAACAAAAAAGCAAATTAAACAATAAATAAAGAACCTGTATGAAAAACCCCTGTGTGTGTTTCCACCCCCTTCTGTGGTTTGTGCAGTTGAGCATCTCTCTCCTGGCCAAGCATGGCAGCAGGATGTTGAAATATCACATGAAAAGCTGTGGAAGTGCATGTGATGCTTCCAACACGAGCTGGAGCACGAAGCACCAGAAGTCTCACAGGACAGATGCTCTTATGAGTTTCCAACCCAGTTTGGCACGGGAAAGAATTCAGATAGACTTGGGACAAACCTCATATTTCCTCTTTGTTTTGTTTTTTTAGAAACAGAGTTCAGGCAACAAAACCACTCTACCTTTTAAGATATTTCCATGACTGCATCCTAAAGATAATGAAAAAATATTCCAATGTGATTGAATATTTTGTAGCAGTAACACACCAGGTTGGACAGAGCATTGCCTTTCCATCAGCTTTAGCCATCCCATAACATCCCACTTCCTAGGAAATTAAACCAGCTCACTCAGAAAGTAGAGATGGACACCCACTAGATCAGGTTGCTTGATTTCCCCATCCCTGGAAGAGTTCAAGGGCAGGTTGGGTGGGGCTTGGAGCATCCTGGTCTCATGGAAGGTGTCCCTGCCCATGGAACTGCATGATTTTTATGATCTCTTCCAACCCAAAAAATGCCATGTTTCCATGAGGAAGACATGTAAACTGTTTTTGGGTGATTTAAACTAAAATTAAATGGCACTCTGCCACTGTCCAGCTCCTCTCCCACAGCACCAGAAATGTCCCACACCCTCTGGTAAGCAGGTCACCACGTTCAACCTTGGCGGCTGCTGGATTCCACATCTTATATTTCACATCTTTTAACTTTATGCTTTGGTGATTATACAGATCAAAAAAAATCTTTAAAGTTGGTGTTTGATTAACTTTTGCTCAGTTTAGCCAGAGAAATGTGAGACACAAACCATATCCCTGTCTAAGTGCAGGAAGATGCTGCACCCAGAGCACACTTCAGCCTGCATTTAGCTCATCTCACTTGAATTAAATTAAATACCAGGAAAGCAGAGACATTGCATGGTCCCAGAAGAAGAAAATCCACTTTCCTGACACTTCACTGCTTTCAGAGAATGGCAAGAGGATTCATCTGCAAAATACAGACAGATTCATAAAATCAATTCATGCACCTATTTCACAGCAGCCAACCCCACTCCTCCTTCAGCAACTGCTCTGTGAATGAAGCCACAAAATGTTTGCTAAGCAGATCTTTGGCCCCTTGTTTTTAATAACCTTCCAGATTTTATGCCAGCTCCATGGTCTACCCAGAAGTAAAGGAAAACATTTGGTCTACAGAAAAATTCACAGAAATGGACACAAACAGTCCTGAATAATTGATAGTTTTATGAGGCTGAACTCTGTAAATTTTTTTAATCTTATCCCTCTAGATCCAGTTTATGTGCACATTTGAACAATGACTTCATATCCTTTCCAAACAGAGGTTCTGGGATTCAGTCTCGTCATTTGGCCAACACAAATCCCCAAGTGCCAAGAATTTCTAGTTTTGTTTTTCTTTATATTTATCTTTCTCTTGTTCTTTTACAGGATTCCTCGTCAAACCAGTCAGTCAGTCAGTGGAATGATTCCAGTTTGCACCAGAAGAAGATGTGTAAATCCCTAAATCACTTCAGGATTCAGGAGAAGTTGGGATTTTTGTTGTCTCTCACTTTCATGGTGCAGGTTCCAACTGTAAGATTTAAATCTTTATGTGCACTAAAGGAATGAGAATTACTCTGCAGAGAATTTCTCAAGCTGAACTCTTTGCATCTTCACCAGCAGACCAGGAGGAAGGCTGCTGGAATATTCAGACACCTTTCCATTAGTTATCTCCAAATTCATGCCCTGCTCTGTCAGAATCCCATGACTTCCACAGCCATGCACGGAGTATATGATATTTATCACACTTTCTAGCCAAGTATTTTTCACAAGATGATTCTTTTTGGATTTGTTGTTAACTGCAGCCACAAAAACACATCTAATTTTTTGTTCAAGAGGCTACTTTTCCAGCTGAACCAGATCCCTGAAGCTGAGTGCTGACTCTGAAGAGATGATTTTGTATTGTGTGAAATAGAGCCCACTAAAGCAAAAATCTCCTTTAATTTCACTTCTTTCACTGTGTGTGGGCATACAATTGCAATGCCTCGTAAGGGATGAACTTTTAGAAATTTGTAGAGGATTTTTGCCACAAAATGGAAAACAATCCTCCCCCTTCCATCATGTTGCTGGGTTGGGAAGTTGGATTGCTTGAGATGATGCATTTTGCAGACAGGTGGGAGCCCTGGTCTCCATGTGGGGTTAAAGATCCTTTGAAACTCACATGATAATTGGTATTTTGGTGCTGATTTCGTGATGAAGACGTGTATTTTTCTCTGCCTATGGAGAGCAAAAGGAAGGGAAAGGTGATGAAGATACACAGAGTCCAAGGGCAATATGGTCAAATTAGCATGGATTAAAGGTAAAATAATTAGGAAGTGGGTATGAATGATACAACACATCTGGGAGGTAAAAATATCTTGGGCAACATTCAGTTTGGCTCATAGGGACATTCTGGTCCTTCATCCAGATGCCTTCAAGCTCAAACGCTTCATTTTTCCTTCCCCAAACCATTCCCAAAAGGGACCAGCAGCACCCCCGTTTTTCTCTTTACACTGCTGGGTTGTGTTTTGATTTGCTCCTGCACATTTACTGTTCTCACATTAATATTTTTCTCTCTTACAGCGGAAAGGAAGGCAGAGGACCCAAGCCGGGTTGTGTGATGGTACCAACACATGACCAAGGGTTTGCTTTGGATTCATGTTTGAACTCATTGCCTGAAGAAGGACTGGAGAAAACAGGGAGGATGTTCAGGGTGGGAAGGACCACGCACTCCCATCATCACCAGGATCTTGGATAGGGGTCACATCCCTGCAGCCCATTCCATGCTGACCACAGCAGATCCCTTTGGTGGTAACAGCTTCTGATGAACATGACTAATCCCAGCAAGATCTGAACCAATAACCCCGAGGTGAACAACTTTGCAGCCTCTGAACATTTTCTCAGACTGCCTGGGTTGATATTTTAGTTCCCAGACCCCCACCCCCCTCCTGGCTATAAATAGATCTCTGCTTTTAAGATTTTGCTTATTTTGCACAATGTATCTTGTCTGGAACACAATTTATATTTTATCACAACAAGCAGCTACCCCATTAAGTTAACATGTATTTTTCCTGAGGTAATTAACGTACATGCCAAATTTGACAAGAGATACGTGGTGCAGTTACAGGACATATCTTAATGTAATTAACTGCATTGGTTTCCAGAAATCACAAATATAGAATTTCAGTACTTATCCATCTGTGAACTGTACAGCTTTCACAAAACCGTGTTTGTTATTTTCTCCCACTGTTACTTGAACCAAAAATTACAATAGAAGCAAAAAATTATTTTTTAATGTAGGTGGAAATTTGAGTTTGGGCTGTGAGTGCTTACAAGTATTAATTGACCAATGAACCCACAAGTTGCTTGGAATAAAAACAACCATAAGAAACCCTTAATTACCAAACAAACAATGTCCTAGTTCTCTTGTTTAGCTTCTTTCTTTCATGGTTCAAATTGGCACAAGAGCCAGGCGGCTCGAGAGAGTCGGGAGAGCGCGGCCGCGAGAGGATTTTAATTTATTGACGGCTCTTGCCCTACTGTACAGTCAGCGCTGCTATTTGAGCGTAATGGATGGAACAGATGTTTGACACCGCAGCACCTCTTCATAACTTCACTCTTCAAAAACAGTTTTACAAGTGCTCGCTCGCGTTGGTTCCCATTCAGCACAGGAAACTGAGGTCATGCTGAAACATGAGGCCCGGGCAGGAGCTTGAACTCATGTGCACTGCAGCTGGGCCCGCGCCCCGCCAGCGCGTCAGCCATCCGCCGAGCCGCCGTCCCTCCCAACGCGGGGACAAAGGAACCAAACTGTTGACACCCTCACTGTAACATCTGCACGGGGGAAAATGTGAACCCGTGGCTAAACATCAGGGTTTCCCCACCGTTAATTTTGTTCATGGTCGATGCAGCCATTTTTTAATAATTTCTTCGGGTTTCGGTATCAACGCTGAAAAGTTTTCTGGATTGTATTTTTCTTAGCATTGCTTAGAAGCAATAATTCAAAAAGCCGCTGAAGTTTCTGATATTTTGAGCTTTATTTTTTTTCTAGATGATTATTTTAACACATGCTCATCTCTGGATCTGTCAAAAAAATCTTTCCAGGCGTGCAAAGTAAGTAATTCTGCGGCTTGTTTTAATAAAGATAACATAAGGTTTGTGCAGTTGGAGGTACTGATTACCTTCTGTTACTTTCCCTGGGAAAACAATTAAGGTATTTAGGTAGGGAGGTTTGGTACCCAATTTGGGAAACCATAGCAGGGCACCAGCCTCATGTGGTTGGAAATCCCATATCAGAAGTTTTCCTCCTACTGTAACTTCAGCTCCCTCCCAGTACAAGTACCCTGACAGCCTCGGGGATTTCTCCAGCACTTTCATGAAAACTAATACCTGCCTGCAGCAAGCTGCTGCTCATCTCCCAGCACCAGCTCGTGGGCCTTGAACTTTCTGCATCTTTGCTCTCTGGCTTCCCTGTACCTTCACATATAATTGTACTTCTGAACTTGCTCTTAATTAAAGTCAGCCCTTTAGTGATTTTGTGTTCCACCCTGGAAAAATATCTGGCTGTATAGCGTAGCTGCACGGCACAAAATTATGGTTTAAAGTGCTGAAATTGTGTCATCAGGGCTAAAAATGTAGGTTTCTGCAGTTAACTGAAAATTGAAACTCCAAAACACAGTTTGGTCACAGATGTTCCTGCAAGGCTGGACTGGACAATCACTTTTCTGCCCACCCCTCAAAGCATTCTAATGGAAGGAGTGGGGTTTGTCCTGGGAAAATCATAAATTTGTTATGCTGCTTTTCCAAAGCATCTGTAGGAAGTTCCCCCAAAAAAGGAATCTTCATTTTTCTGCTCCAGCTGCTCTCATGGGCTATACAAAATAAAAGTCTAATACTTCCTTCAGGAGGATGTAAAATCTTCTGTCTGTTATAGCAGAAAGTGGCCTTTCACAAGGAATTCCCTCAAACTCCTGGAAATGCATTTTTTTGCCTTCACCTGCCTATTTCCATGGTGATAACATGCACTTTTAAGATCAAAATACCTTTTAGAGCAAGATAACATGAATATCTGTTGAATAACACCTTCCTTCCTGCAGAGCAGCATGAGCCTGGGGTTGGCAATTCCCACTGGGTTTGTTCCCTCTGTACCCAGAGCCATCAGCACAGAGAGCAGGAGCCAAGGAAGCCATGCCAGCCCTGGCTCCACTCAGAATCATGGAATCACAGAATCAGGGAATGGCCTGGCTTGGAAGGGACCTGAAAGATTATCCAGTTTCAAATCCCTGCCATGGGACACTTTCCACTCTCCCAGGTTGCTTCAAGCCCCATCCAGTCTGGCCATGGACACTTCCAGGGATCCAGGGGCAGCCACAGCTTCTCTGGGCACCCCACCCTCACTGGGAAGAATTTATACCCAATATCCCATCTAACCCTGCCCCCTTGTCCTGTCACTCCAGGTCGTTGTAAAACATCTCTCTGTCTTCCTTGTAGCTCCCTTCAGGTGCTGGAAGGCCACAATCTGGTCACCCTGAAACTTCTCCAGGCTGAACAATCCCAATTCTCCCAGCATGTCCCCATAGGAGAGGTCAGAAAAGACCTCCAAGGTCATCCAGTCAAGCAGATGCCACCATGCCCACTAAACACTATTGTGAAGTTTTGGTTCCCAGTAGTGCCAGCACTGACCCTGGCCCTGAAGGAGGGACAGCCACCCATGGGCCATGGGCAGAGGTTGTGCTCAGAGTTGTTTGCATTCTTCTTCACACAAAAAACACAGGAAAAACCCACAGAAGGCTCCCTCTGCCAGCTTGACCTGATCTCAGAGATGTCCCTGCTCAGGGCAGGAGGGTTGGACAAGATGTGCATTCAAGGTCCAGCTCAAACCATTCCATGACCAGCTGGTACCTCCCTGCCCTGCCTGGTTTAACGCAGTGCCTGGAGCAGCCCTGCCTTCCAAGCAGCCTGGCCTGCCTGGAAATGCCTTTGCTGTGTTTTCAGGGTGCTTTTCAGTGAGGTTTTCTCCCCCTGCCATGCCCCAGCATGGTCCCACTGAACCCAACCACACGGCTGGAGCAATCCTTCCATCCATCCAGTCTACACAGGAGGGGGCAAAAATCCCACGTGTGGTTTTTGGCTTTGTTTTCTCAACCTTTAGCAGCTGTTTGTTTGTTCTGGGTCTAACCACAGGCCCTGGTTCTAGGAGGAGTTGTGTGATGAAGGACAACCAGATCATTTTTCCTCTTGCTCTTTCTTGTCCCCTTCAATTGACAGCCCGACCTGTCACTGGCGTGGAGAAAACACAGAGTTGAAATTTTCTCCATGTCTGGGGGTTTTCCACAGGGTTCATGCCAGTGTGCAGCCTCAGTGGCTGTTGGTTTAAAACCTATGGAGAGTTTAACAGCCTGCAAAGGATAAATCCTACAAACCCTCACATTTCACATTCAGTGGCCTCGTTTCTCTGGGGCGGGAAAATGCACGAGAGGAAAAGTTTCCCAATTAAAGACAAGCCTGCATAGTTTGGTTTGTTGATAGTCTTGCAAAAGCAAACAAAATAACTCCTTACCAAGGCTTGCTAGAAGCCCATAGCTTTTTTTTCCTATGGGAAAATAGGGCTGTTCCATGAAATTGTGGGGAAAATTTGAGCTGACAGCCCAAGATTAAACTCAGTTTTCTAACTCAGAGATGGCGACAAGTTTAACTATTCTGGCTTGGCTCAGAGCACTTGGGCTGTGGCTGTGCCTGCAGAAGATGGGAGTGAGTCTGGTGTGATGCTGGCTTGGGGTGGTGACTGCAGGGTCCCTTTTTCCCAGGCCCAGGACAAGCAAACATCTTTGCAAGCAGAAATCCCCCAGAAAGACGGAATTTCACCATGTTTCTTGTAAAAAGCACAACCCATGGAGTGGCTGATTAGTCCAGACCAGCCAAGTGTCCACAGCAGGCAGAAGATGTCCTTTCCCTGAGATTTTAAGGAACATTTTGAAAGACTCATTGACAGCAATTTATAAAATAAAATTGAGACAGCACCTTCCCAACCTCAACGTCTCTGCTGGAGGAGAGGTCCTATGAAAATTGTTGTGATAGAGGTTGTAGATGGTGGAGCTGGAGTCTGAGGCAGCTTGTGGAGACACCAGGCTGTCAAAATGCTCACCCCTCTGCCTCTCTGGCCTGAACCAGGGACAGTTACATGCTTTTTAACCATTTCTGTTGGAAATTCTTAGGTTTAGTCATGCCTTCAGAACCTGAACTCTTGCTCTCATGGCTTCTTCTGATATTCCACCTTGGTTTAAGACTTAGCCCAGATGTGAAACAGGAATTTTGTGCTCATTGGAAGAGTTCTGAGGTTTACAAGGAGCAAACAGAGCAATGTCAGGCTCCGGGTAGAGATCACCAGTGTGAAATCGAATTCTGCTAATAAATTGCTGCCTTTGCCTTAACATTGCAAGCCATGCTCTGGAGTTTATTTGAAGACATAAAATATGCTAAAAGTTTAGCAGCACCACTGTGTAAAGAAGAGTTGGATGAAGTCTATATTTTTAAATACAGCAAGTAATAAAATGTTACGTAAATTCCCAAGAACATCATTTTGGGGCAAGCACAATAGAATGCTTAATGCCTGTATTCCCAGGTCTGCTGTTTTTATTCCTCTTTTTTTCCTTTCCCTTGGTTTAATCTCCTCACCCAGCTGATGGCTGGCATTTTGGGAGCTGTGAGGAAGGGGGTACATCCACAGACATTTCCAATGCCATAGCTGTGGGACAAGGGATGTGAGGTGCTTCCAAGGTGCAGCTGCATCCAGCTGTGGGAGACAGCTCAGAGCTGCCATGCACAGGGCAGGATTGTTGTTTGCAAAAGGACCTCAGAAAATAAAAGAAAATGCAAAACAAAATGGAAAAAAAGGACAAAGATTCCTTCTCAGTTTAATTTCCTCCAAATTTATTTCCTTTTCATTTAAGTTGGTTCAGAAACATCCCCCTGGGTTTCATCAGAAAATCAATCTCTCTGTTTTAAGTTCTAAATGGAGTTTTAAGTAGCTCGTCCTGACATTCAAAACTCCATGAGATGCCCAAATTCTCATCAAGGCAATTCAGATGCCATTCAGAGCCATTCCTGCAGGTCCAAGGGAAAATCTGGCGGCAGAATTCCCCCTTTCCAGACCAACCCTTTGGGTCTAAGTCAGGTGATGTTGTCTGCTCCTTTTACTAACCTTCCTCTGGTTGATTTTCTTTGGGGATAAAGCACCCAAATTTAGAATTTTGCCTTTCAATGAGTAGTTTCATGCTTTGAGAGGGTTTTGTTCCCGGGCTGCAAATCAGATTTTGCCCTTTTGCAGAACAACGATGCCCCAGGTGCCCCAGAGGTCTCATGTGCCTAAAGGTTACCTGCTTTTATGCTGCTGCTTTCCAAATATTTATTTTGAAGTTATTTTAAAATTAAGAACTTCTCTGTGGTACCTCTGAAATGATGTTCCCAAACTGCTCCCAGTTCCTGCTGCAATCCCAGTCCTTTTAGAACAATCCTCTCTGGAAATGGGAATCTCTAGTTTATGGACTCCCAGTAGGATAAATACAGACCAACTCAAATAAAAGAAGGGAAATTTAGGATAAAGTTATGGATAAAATTGTTCCCTGGCAGGGTGGGCAGGCCCAGGCACAGGGTGCCCAGAGCAGCTGGGGCTGCCCCTGGATCCCTGGCAGTGCCCAAGGCCAGGCTGGACCCTGGGGCTGGGAGCACCTGGGACAGGGGAAGGTGTCCCTGCCATGGCAGGGGTGGCACTGGGTGAGCTTTAAAATCCCGTTTCACCCAAACTATGCATCATTCCATATAAATGCCAGGAGACATATTAAGGAAAAAACCTAAACAACCTCTGACATTAAAATAGTTCTATTTTATTTCTTTCTGTGATTTCTAGAATATTAATTTTTAGTTCTTATGACGTTTTAGCAATTGTACCTCAGAGAGACCAGTTACTTTATTATGTAGCATCAAATAAATATAATAATAAAAATTGGTCCACTGATCCAATTTATCTATTTCTACCTGTAGATATGCACTTAATAAATACTGATTAGTGGGTGCTATTGAGCAATGCATCTTCTCTGTTTTATTTGACTTGTCAGCTAACACAGCACAGTACTAAAAATACAGGAGATGCTGAAATTGCAACTCTTTGGCACTGAGCAGAAAGTTTTTGGCATGCTGAGAACAACTTTTGGTACAGTTTGCTGCATTTGCCCACACGGTAGAATTTTTTTTGGCAGGTTTTACCTGTTCATCTCCCGTGAAATTCCATGGGCTGGAAGAGTGCCCTCCTAAGGAGAGAAATCTCAGCATCTCTAATGAGGGGCCAATTCCCAGCCCTGCAGCATCTTCAAATGGGATTTGGCAGAGATCTGCCTTTTTGGGATTTGGATGGATGGAGTTTTCCCTCCATGCAGCAGAGCACTGGCAATATGCAAGGCTGCAATCCCCTTTCATCCATTTTTCTTTCCCGAGTGCAGAGAATTTGGGCCTCCCCACGATGGACTCCTGCCCATGAGCAAAAATCCTGGAGGTAACAGAGCCTTTCCACCTCCTCCACGCCTGCAGGTATCAAAGAGAGACAGCAAATCATCATCCACAGCAAAGAGAGGGGGGAAATGTCCATTCCCTGTGCTGGCCTGGCTTGCAGACTGAAGGTAATCAGGTAATGAGGACCCACCAGACAATAATTAATAAGCAGAGTTCTCTTTGTCTGATTTTCCTGCTAGGTTTGGAGAAATTTCCCAGGGACAGGAAGGGCTGTTCTGCAGGAACATGGGGTGTTGTTCTTTTCAAGAGGCATCAGTTCAACCTGATGGAATCTGGAGTCCTCTCTGTGACTGGGGCAGATGTTCAGGATGGGTTTTCAGCTCTTCTTCCCCATGGAGCTCTACATTTATCCCAGAAAACCCAGCCAAGGGGGTCTGATTCCCAGATAACATCACACCAAGAAAAGAGGTTAGGCCTCAAAGAGCATGGAAATCTGTGCTCTCTACAATTCAGGAAGAGATTATAGACAGGTTTTTTTGAGGAAAATAATAGGAAACAACTCAGTTTAATAAATCTCTGTATATGAAAGAACCCCTTTGGGTTAAAATCTGGCGTTACACATTTTCCACAGAGAAATACAGATATTTCTGTATGTATTCAACAGGACCCACACGAACTGAAGACAATTTGGGAAGACTCTTTTTTAGGAACTATGCACACTGAATTTCTAAAGTTCTAAATCTTGTGAGACCCTTCCCTGAGTTCCCTATGAAAAATCTTGCTATAAATAATAGAAATAAAATCATTAAAATGTTAATACAACCTATAAGATCAAACAAAAGACCTGCTGGAGACTGGATCAAACCTAAACCATATGAAAAATCCTTTCTTAAAACAAAGTCCTGGAGATTTGAATAACTTTCCTTTTTAAATGTCAGTACAATCTTTAGGTTTGGTTCGGTGAAATTTGGAGCAATTCTCCATAATGAAAGGAAAGAATGGATATAAACACCTTTCAGTAGGACTTTGGGATTCCTGGCTCCTGTCTCTTTAGGGAGGCTATTTTTCCTTATGGCACAGGCCTGCACTGTTAAAGACCTTGCTATGAAATAATGAGAAGCTGAGGAGAGAGGGAGAACAAGCATGATTACCTTGGAAAATTCAATTAATGAAAGAGACCCAGAATGATGTGTCCATCTATTAATGTTACCAGAAGCAGCCCAATAGATTATCCAGGTGAAAAAGAGGAAAAGAAAAATAATGGAGTCCCTGCCATAGGTGCGAGCTGAGATTTTCCTCTCACACCACTGATTTTTTGTAAGAAATTAGATTTTTCAAGAGTTTCTGCTGCCAAAGGGGCTGGAAGCTCCTGTGTTCTGAGAAAACTGCACCACAGAGTTGTGTGCTTTTAATTTAAACCAATTTATTGTATGTTAAATGGAGAGATTAATTTCTGTAAAATAGGTTTAAAAGGTGTAGACCCCTTCTGATGAAGGGTATTTCCAGTGTCACATAACCCAGTGTGGCAGACTGGCATTAACCAGCAAATAATTCCCTGGGATTGGGATCCCCTTCCCCTGCAAAGGATCCTGACCATGGAAAGGACTGTAAGATTCCTTCTCCACCCAACAAGAGGGTTGGGATGGCATCTGCAGCCTGGTGGCCACAGAGAGGTGAGGATTGGCTAAGAGTGACTCTGAAGACACACAGATGGACAATGGCTGTGACAGCAGAGAGAAGAAGCACTTCCCTGGCAGTGCCCAAGGCCAGGTTGGACACTGGGGTTTGGAGCAACCTGGGACAGTGGGAGGTGTCCCTGCCGTGGCAGGGGTGCCACTGGATGAGATTTAAGGTCCCTTCCAACCCAAACCATGATTCCCTGAAGACCCAATATCCTACAGAGCATTATCTGGAGGGACTCAAGCAATGGTTCAAAAGAAATATTCCTGTTTATTTTCCATGGCTTTATTCCACTCTAGACTCCATTGCTGTGGCAGGTTTCATGTGTGTCTGAAAAACTCAAGTCCCCTCCTTAGACTGTATTTTGTTTGGATATGACCCATTCTCCAATTTTTATGATAAAATGAGAACATAATTCACATATTAGCATTTCCAGACCTGTAGAGCTGCAGAATGAGTAAACAGTGCAGTGAGCAATCATTATTAATCTGCACAGGAGAAAGAGTGAGAGAGAGAGGGGAAAAAAAAGGCACATGATTTTGTGGTGTGCTAAACCAGAAAAATATGGTCTGCACTTCTTAAAACATCTCAAATTCTTTTTTTATCTGTGTTTTAGAGGTGACAGAGAAAAATCTATCTCTTAGCTGAACTAATCTCAGATGAATTAATATCCTTTTTCGTATAAAAGTGTTTGGGGAAACTTGAAATTGTGGCATAACCTATTGATTACATTATTTGAATTAAGTTTTCGAAATCCTACAGCTGTTTGCTGTCAAGATTTAAACCTACTGTCTGTTTTCAGCTGTGCACTTAATACACATTTCACCTGGTGACTCAATAACATTTTAATATAAAAGTACATGATCAGGGAACATATGTTCAGTGTTCATACGAGGCTTAATAGCGGCAGAAGGGGTAACAATTAACAGTTCTGTTTTTTCTGGGTACACAGGGTCCGAGTTTAAAGTTTTTCCTGGGCCGCTTCCAAAAAATCTTTGTTCCTAGTGCCTTGACCTTTGAGGAGTTTGGAATCAATGAGCCACGTTGCCTTCCATAAGGGTGTCAAGTGCAGAATAAAAAACTGCGTCACATCATTTTTCACCGCGGCCAGATGAGGTCTGAGTGAAGGAACAAGGAACAGGAAAGCCAGAACATCTGAAAAATTGACTCTGCAAGCTGGAATGTGATTCTGCAATAAGGGGCAACTCTCCTTTGCCTTTTTTTTTCCCCCCCTCTCTTTTTTTTTTGCCGGAGTAGGCAGGTTGCAGACAGATCTGGGTCTCAGGCTGCCGCCCCTGGGGCCCCCGTGTCAAGGCGCGGTGATAGAGCGCCGTTCATTTCTGCAACATCTGTAACGCATCGAGCCATGTATTAATAGCTCAATATGCCAATCTGCCACTGTGCATTTTGACCCAGCGAGGACCAGGAGCATGGAAGGTCTGCAAGGCAGATGTGGGAACGGCAGCAAGGGCTGAAATTAAAGGCAGACCCCGAGTTTTGCACGGAATTGCGGAGCAGTAGTTCTGGGAGAGGCTAATGCTTCCAGCTCAGTTAGGAGGTTAATAGAGCTAATCTTCTGTATCACTATTATTTATAACATGTTGTTGGACTTAATGTTTATGAAGCTCAAGCTGTATAGTGCACATCCAATTATGTTTTCTTACAGCCATGGAGGGTTTTATGAAAAGGAATATTGAGTGAATGCTTTATTGCTGAAAAATATTGTATTGGTTAGAAGGGAAGTTAATCCAATAGGAGGTAAAAACAGTAACAAAGGCTACAGCAAATACGAGATGCTTTAAATTCATTGCATGACATTCTCACCCTAATTATTAGCCCACGCTGGGAATAAAAACAGCACCCTCATCTTCAAGTTATTATTTTTTTTTCCCTTTCCTCATTTTTATTGCACATTTACATAAGACTTGTATGCCTTGTACTTCTTCCTGGCTGCCTTATAAGGTTTCTTTTAACCCTTTACTGCTCTTTTCCACAGCTGTGCGGGAAGACTCATTTACACCCCCGGAGGCAGTGGAAAGCAGGTGACAACAGTGCAGGTGGCTGGGACAGAGGAGGCCAAGCCACGATGGGCACAGAGGTGGCAGCAGCTTGAACAAAAGCCCAGAAGTTCAGGTGCTTATCCAGCCTCAGCTCACAGAGCCCCTTGGGTCTGGAAAGCTGGAACAGAAAATCCTCAGGAAAAAGAAATTTAGAAATATCCAGTATTTCCTGCATCTAATTGGATGGGAAATATTGCAGGAGAAAATCTTTCTCGTGGTGTGGAAGACCAGCTCACACCTGGCAGCAGAAATGCCCAGTGGATGATTGAGAAAGGTAAAAAAAACCTCTTTGAAAAATGCCCTGTCTCCCTCATGAAGGACCATTGTTATTTCAGTTAGGGAGAGCAGAAAGAATGAAGTGGGGGCTTGTGGTTTGTACTTTATGCTTAAAATAAGGGGAGTTAAAGAAACTCTGACTGAAGGAAAAAGAGGGAAGGAAGGAAGATTAGTCAGTTAATAAAGGAGATTTATGTGAGTGACAGTGGGTAGGCAAATTGCACTGCTAAATGGGGTATGGACTTCTTTTATGTGGAGAAGAGAATTTATCAATTTTCTTTAACTCAAGCTGCACCATAATGGTGCTGTCAGGGCCTTGGCTGCAGGAGACACCCATCTCATGGAGAAAGAGGTCTGGAGACACCCGGGCTGGCTGGCAGAAATTTGGGAATGGTGCCGTCTCCTGCATATGTTTCCAACAAACATTTTTGCTGTGCTGCAGTTTTGATCAAGGCTTGGGATTTTTTTTTTAATCTGCACCACGAGTCAAAGGTGCACATGGGCTGCTCTAGCAATTCCTCATTTTCAGTGAGCAGCTTAGGAGGACTTTGAGGGCTGAGCAAGGCCAGCTGAGATGGGAACTTGGGAGGCTGAGATCTTGGATGATGATGAAAGTTCTTGTTTTTGTCATCATTGTCAAACAGGCTGGGCAGAGAGATGCAGCTACACGAAGCACGAGCAGATAGCTGGTGTCTGACCCATGTCCAACTGGCTTCCAGGAGCATTTCTTCTGCAGGAAAGCATCTGTGTAGCCAGTGGCTGATGAATTCCCATGGAAGCATTTCTGATTTGAGCTCGTGCTATGTGTGTTCCTGGTTAAAAGTGAATTTCTGAAAACACATGGGTTGTCCCGAGGTTCTGCCCGCCGCCGTTATTGGATTCAGTGTTTCCAGCAGGAATTTAGCTCCTCGTGTTACAGATGATGAGACCTGATGAGCTGCTATGAATGTGTTATCTGCATGGAGCTGAGCTGGCTCCTGATCCAGAGCAGGATTTCCTGGAGCAAATCCAATCTAGGACAGGAGCTACAAGAAAAACATTTTCCTCCCCAGGCCACATCGCTGAGGCTTCACATCTCTCTGAGACCTGACACAGTGTGTAGCTACAGGACCAGGATCTCAGCTAAAAGTCAGAGTAGAATTGTCCACAGACAGAAATAAATAATCCTCTGTGGCTGGTATTTCATTTATCATTTATGCACTTGAATTTATACTCACCTAAATCCTATACATATGTCCTTAAATGCCTGCAGAAATCTCAGATTTCTCCTCTTCCATTAGGGATACCATCTAAAACCTGCTTTCTATTAAAAACAACCAAAAAAAAGTTCAGAAAAAGTGCATTCCTTCTCCATCCCTGAGCCATTTGGCGCTTCAGAGAATCATTAGAGAAGAGTGTATTTTTCAAAGTTAAAAATATTTCCCTCTCAAAATCCCACCCTTTTCTCCAGTGGCCTCAGAGAAAGCAGCAGAGGCAAATACCATGGCAAGAGGAAAGTGGGGATGAGGAGCCAGAAGAGCCTCAGGTGTCTGTAAAAGGTGGAGATGGGGCCAGAAGGACCAGGGAAAGGAGTCTGGGATGGCCATAGGTTAAAATGCCATTTTCTTGTTGAATCCTGTAAATGAACAGAAGTTCATCAAGGATCACCAGCAGGAAATATGAATATTATGCTTAATTTTGAGACAAAATTCCTTATGCTTCAGATAAGGGTTGGGGTCAGATTCCAAAGGGTGGGAAATTGGCTGACTCAGTTTGTGGCTGGATTTTGGGATATTTAATTAACTTTATTGCAAGGTTTTCTTTATCCTTGTAATGACACATTGTGTGTTTGCATTGCTTTAATGTGAAAACATTGACTTTCAGGTTGGTGTATTTGAAATGACCAAAGCTAAAATAAAAATTATGGGTTGGACAAAAGGTGAATTTAGTAATTGGTCTTCTTGGACTTAGAGATCTGAAGTGGGATGAGAATCAGCTCAAGATGAGTCCCAATCTCCCTGGAAGTGTCCAAGGCCAGGTTGGATGGGGCTTGGAGGAACCTGGGATAGAGGGAAGTGTCCCTGCCCATGGCAGGGGTGGGACTGGGTGGGCTTTAAAGTCCTTTCTAACTAAAACTGAATTTTAACCCGGTAGTTGAATGACTTTAAAAAGATTATTTATAGATAATTATGAAGGAGATGGAGGAAAGGTTTAGAAAAAATGTTGGGGAAACTAAAAAGGCTCAGAGATATATTCCCATTGTACTCTCACAGGCTGGGAATCAAAGGAAAACAATCCTGTTTGGATCATCCAGCTCTTGCTTTGGGCATTTTATCTAACCTGGCAGAGTCTGGATCTGTGGATAAGAATAGATAATGTTTTGTAAAATGAGCAGTTAAAGATCTGGTTGCATCCCTGGGTATTCCCAGGCAGTAAAATAAAATCTGGATATTCTACCGAGAAGGCTGGACTAGGAATAGCCTTAAACTACTTGTTTAGCTGGAGGACAAATATGTTTGAAATCATTAGGAATGGGATTAGGGTCATTTACAGATGCCCCTTTTCCCTCCTTGTCAAATCATTCAGGAAAATGAGGCCTTATTATCGCAGAACTCAAACTTCACACTGATGCTAAACTATCTCCATTTTGAGATGCTCAATAAAACCAGCACTGCAGGGAAATTTTGTTGCACTTTAGGATTATCCAAAGGTCAAATATTCAGAATAATCTAATAGAAAAACATCGGCTTTGATTTAATGGAATAAAATTTAATAGGAGAGGAAAAATATTCTGGAAGATACAACCTGGAAGACTTTATCATTAAAAAAATTAGAAATTTTAAAAATCAAGGGAAATGCCAAAACCTCGGAATTTGTGATGTTTCATAGCATTTTGTGGGCAGCACAGTGGGACAAGAGATGCCAGGAATTCAGGAGGTCCAGTGGGCGCCCTCCAATCCCAGAAATCTCCTTTGGTGTCTGGAGTAAATTTTTGCTTGTCTGTGAGAGAACACAACGCGTAGCACTTTATTTGTTATTCTGACTGCTCCTAAATCAGCCTCGCTTTGCAAATTTTGGTTCTTTCCATGTGGACCTTCTTTGTCTGAAATTTGCTGGGGCAGAAAACAAAAGAGGATTCAGAATGATTTTTGGCTTTGCCGGCAGATCCATCACTTTCCAGACACGGCTCCACCTCACGGCACCAGGCCATGGAGAACATGATCCATTAAGGATCAGCAATGCCCCTTATGTTGAGCAAAAGGACCTTGGATCCAAGAGCTGGGGGGAACACTCGGGTGTTCCAGAATAAAGCAATGAACCTGAACTGGTAAATGGTGAGCTCTGAGCTATGAGATGGTCAGGAAAGTCAATGTTAACTGGAGATCCTGCTCACAGAGGCCATGAGCTCTCTTCAGATCAATGATAAGATTTTTGTAAAATTCAATTTTCTCAACAGTGCTCAGTGAAGTCATTTGAAATTTTTCCATTTTATTTGTTTAGCATCAGGAAATTATGAAGTGTGTAACGCAGGATCTGCCACAGATTCCACCACAGACCCACATACTGCTAAACACATCTATATTCTCCAACCATGTAGCTAAACATATGAATTCTTTGAAGAAGATTATCCTGATTTTCACTGTTTTTAACAAGCCTTATAAACAGAGCTGTAAAATATCTCCACTTGCTCCTCTCCAAACCATGGACTCGCGAGCTGCGAGCGCATTAAGAGGTGGCTGATTTCTCCAGACATATCCATCCTCCCGCTCCCAAATCCCTCAGTCTCTCTCTGGTTGCAGCCACGGGCAGTGTTTGGGCAGGCCCTGGGGGTGAGCAGTCGGAGGGTCGGGCCATCCCTGCCTCCCGCCGCCTTCCTGCTCCGTACCGGAGGTGACTGGGCAGGGGGTCCCTGCCGGGGTTACCCTGGGCCACTTTCCCTGCTGCAAACAGGAACCTCCAGCAATGCTAAACAAATCAGGCTGCCAAGGTTTTTTTCTTTTTTTTTTTTTTGTTCCTAACTTTCCCATAAAAAGATTCAGGTAAATGTAGCATGACGAGCCAATTTAAGCCAATTTCAAAGTTATTTGAGTAATTGGTTATTAAGATAACACTCTCAAATTTCAATTCAGCAATTATCCTCTTAAAGATACAGAATGTAAGTATAGGAGGAAGAGCCTATGTGTTAAAGCTACAGAGGCCCCTTTTTAAAAATCCGAAATATGGAGATATTTGACAAAACCATGGAGCTCCTAATCTCATTGCACTGAGACTTATCTTCAGCATGTGCAACCCTTCTATGTTGAAAGCAAGTGTGTCTAAATTTTGGAAACGAAGTTGACTATTATTAGTGCTCATAAAGATTAAGAGACTAAGTGAAGACCCTCCTTTTAATATATTTAAGCTCCTTACCCATAACTTAGGAACCACAAGGGGACAGAACATTGTCTTCCTACAAGGCTGCACTGCAGACTGATGCAGAGTGTGATGATGGAAATAATGGCTTTGGCAGATGTACTTGGTTGGGAGCCAATTTCTCCATCCTGATGAATGGTGGAATTACCACAGAAAAGCTTTACAGTTAAAAAAAAGAAAAAAGGAAAGAGAGAAAAAAAAAGAAAAAGAAAGAAAAAATGTGCAGCTTATTCCCAGTTAATCAACCCCGTAGGATGGATGGCCATGACCAATTATTATTCCCAGATACCACTGTTTAATCAAAAAGCACACAGTTAAAAGGCCTTGCGTTAGCGACTTGGCTGCTGAAAGCAAGAGTGGAGAATCTGCAAATGTTCACCACAAGATTAAGGCTATGCAAATGCTGGGAAGTTTCCTGTGCTTGCACTGTTGCCTTTCAGGAAGGTGAAGTGGGTTTGTTATCCTTGGAGTGGCACTGGGTGTTTGTTATTCCTGGTGTGATACTCCGTGTTCTCCCTCGAATGGCACTGGCTGTTGATTACCCCTGGAGTGGCACTGGGTGTTAACCCTGAGTGGCACTGGATGGTTGTGATCCGTAGAATGACACTGGATGTTGTTTATCCCTGGAGTGGCACTGGATGTTGGTTACCCCTGCAGTGGTACTGGCTGTTGTTTATCCTTGGAGTGGCACTGGATGTTGGTTACCCCTGCAGTGGCACTGGCTGTTGTTTATCTCTGGAGTGGCACTGGGTGTTGTTTACCCCTGCAGTGGCGCTGGGTGTTGTTTATCCTTTGAGTGGCACTGGGTGTTGTTTATCCCTGCAGTGGCACTGGGTGTTGTTTATCTCTGGAGTGGCACTGGCTGTTGTTACCCCTGGAGTGGCACTGGCTGTTGTTATCCCTGAGTGGCACTGGGTGTTGTTTATCCCTGGAGTGGCACTGGGTGTTGTTTATCTCTGGAGTGGCACTGGGTGTTGTTACCCCTGGAGTGGCACTGGGTGTTGTTTATCTCTGGAGTGGCACTGGGTGTTGTTTATCTCTGGAGTGGCACTGGCTGTTGTGTTCCTGCAGGTTCTAGATCCGTGGTGTCCTCGCTCGGGGCAAATGTTCTAGTGGTTGAACATTCCCCCAGAGCACACAAACCCCACACATGCTTGGCTGCCACCCCCACTCCCCAGGTCTGTCCCCTTCTGTCCCAGTTGTGCCTGGATACCAAAGGAAGAGCCGATGCACAGCCGGCGTCTGAGGCTTTTGGTGCCTCCTCATTCCAGACTCTTTTTGTGCCTCCTCATTCCAGACTCAGGGAACAGGAGACACCAGGGAGGAAGCAGAGAGCGAATCCTGACAGAGCAGAGGTCAGGGTTTGCTCACATTTTGGCTCGCACCAGCAGAATGCAAAGGGCAGAACCAGATAGGGCAGGAAATATGAACCTGGGTCTGATTTACTCCTGATGAAAGTTAACCCCCTTCCACTGGAAATTTCTGTGGAGCGAAGCCAAGTCCCTGCAGCTGAGAATCCGTCCCCTTTGTGTTCAGATCAGTTGTAATAATTAAAGATATATTAAGACAGCAGAGAGTGCAGTGTAATCAGGACTGGGAAAAATCCTTCAGAGTTATTTTAGCTTTAGTCCTTACGTTTATTTTTTGTGACTGAGATTGTTTAAATAATATGTCTCCAGAGAACAGAGTAAAAATATAGATTCTAATTTGAATATAGATAAACACTGGATTATATATCACAAAATATGCTGGTGTAGCACAAGCAGTACATGCTACATGTTAACACCAGGTATTACGTAACCACAGCACCCAGCCAATTCACTTTTATCCTGCTAATGTATTTTTTACCTCCAAACATTAATATTTTTATATCTATATATATGTTCTGCTACAATGCCATATTCCCAGGTTTTACAGTTTCTCTGCGTTTTTCTGGCACAGGTTACAATGGAGGAAAAACGCCAACTGGAACACGTCGAAAAACAAGATCATAAGGTTTCACTCAAGTTGCTTAAATTATTATGTAGGAGGTATATTATCGACCTTTTAATAAAAACCTTTACAGTCTCCATGGAAACATTTTTACATTGACATATAAAAATATAAATGGAAAAAAAATGTTGTAAAAAAATGAATCTGGTCTCCTGTTCATAAATTAGCGGCTGCCCTCGCTGTGTGGTGCCTCATCTTCCCTCCGTTATGCAAATGCAGCTGCTCAGTGATGATTCATTAGCAGAGCATCTTGCTGTAACCTGTGCTGTAAGATGAGGGATTCAGGAGGTTTAATCCTAAAATAGCATTTACTGTTTCTGCGAGGCGGTTTCCCACCTACTTTTAAACCAGGACAGCACATCAGTGCATTTGGGCTCGGGTTAAATGTGCAGGAGGTGGAACAACCCTCGGAAGTACCGACTCATAAAATTCAAAGCTCACAAGAAAGTGCCTGCCTGGTTTTCTTTTTGCTTAAATTAAGAGCCTCTCATCCTGACCGCGCTGAATTTCCAGGAGTTTTCAGCCTTTAGAGCAGAGGAAAATCCTCCTGCAGCCTCAGCCTCACGTGCTGGAGCCCCGGCAAATTTGGGAAGGGGCGAGGAATCTCAAACACATCATTTGAGATAAGGATCAGCCTCTCTTGATTTGAATTCCAGAGCTCTCAGCTGTGGTCTGCTGACATCTCGTCAGCACCCGTGACATTTACCAGCGATATCCCGTTTATATCACTCTCAACTCCAGAGGCCAGATGACAAGATGCAAAGGCATTCGAATTCTGATTGCAATACAAAGTAAGAAGTTTGTGCTGCTAGAAAAGAGAAGCGCAGTACAAAGAGCTCAGGGATTGCTTTCCAAGAAGCACCAGTGCAGTGCTAAATGTGCTTTTATTTACAGATAATTCTCTGGCAGGTTTCTCTTTTAATCTCAATTTCCTCTCTAATCAATGCAGGGTTGTGCCAACCATTTGCAGGAGGCATTCTTTACATGAGTACACACGAAGTGGGTTTTTCAAGGAGCTGAAGAAATAAAATTGTCAATGTTTACTAAAATAAAAGGCAGTTTCTAAAGAAACCCTGTTCAAATACAAGCAAATGAAGCATTGACCTGTCTCATATAATAAAACAAAGAACTAAATAGTCTCAAAATGAATCATGCAGCTTTCTACCAATTTTCAAGTTATGAAAACCAAAAGGCTTGATTAGCACATAGATTTTAAAAAGTTGAAAGCAGAGTCTTTTAAGCCAGGGGAATGTCATATTCTGAATGCAATAGGTAATACAGACAAATTGTACAGGTTTAAGTTCCTTACAGAGCTCAGTGAATTTATTGAAAGCCTTTGCATTCAACACCAGCATCGGAGACAGTTCAGGATGAAATTAAATTGTTATTAACTTAAATATAATTTAATGTCAAACAGTTGTTCCCCTATATAAAACATAAGAAGAAATTTGTATATAGATAGACAAATAGATAAATATACACATTTATAAACATACACATTCATATACAACACGCTTGTTATCCAAACATATTTATAACAGCTTTTTATCAATTCCTGCCTAATACAGAGGATATGATGATTTTCAGAGGGATTTCTTGCTGAATCAAACTTGAAGGCAACATCCCTCCATACCCTGGTAGATTTTGCAGTGCCTTGAGCTTTGTGTTAATAACATTGCAAAGGAAACATTTTCACAAAGTGATTCAGCAGCGAGTCTCCAAATACCAGAACCCCCTGAAAGTATTTCAAATTCATTTTTGGCCAAGTTTGTAACAGGAAATAGGTAAAGGGAGAAAGTCACACTGAAGTGGTTGTTGAAATGAACACAAAAAAGTGTGGAAAATGTAGAGTTTGTGTGCTCACACACGGAGGAGTGGCTCAGACCTCCCTCCCTTCCAAGCTGGAATGGAGCTCTGAGCAACCTGGTCTGTGGAAGGTGTCCCTGCCCATGGAATGAGGTGTTCCCTAAGATCCCTTCCAATCCAAACCTTTCTGGATTCTGTGTCGAAGAGCAAACCCAAATCTTGCCTGAGATATCCTGACCTCCGGCCGATATCGCAGAGCAGCCCTTGAGAGCTCTGGTAAAATCTCTCAGATAAAAACCTGAACAGTTTCCTCCACCTTATTTGTAGTTACTACCAGTGAGAGAGATGTTACTGTGGGTTTGGAGGAGACATGGCCCTCGCAGACTCTGGAATTTCCAAACTTGTATGTGGGCTTTAATAATCACCAGAGAAACTCTTCAGAACATTTTTGCACATGTAAGTGGAGAGCCCTTGATTCACTCAAAGGACCAAACTGTCCTATAATGAGAGCCCCTTCTGGCAAAATACCTGAAATTCTAGAAGCTGTGTGTACAGAAAATCCAGCTAGGAAAAGCCAGTGTTCATAAAGGAGACAGAGGAATATTATTTGAATAAAGGGAGAGAGTTTACTGGGGCACACACCCGCGGGGTTTTCTGTCCCGAGTTTTTGGAGGATGCAGCCTCCCTCATCCCAAACTCCCGGCCACATCCTGCCCTCTTCCCTTCCCTGCTGCTGCAGCACCAGGGAGGTGCAGCCTTCCCCAACCACCTTCCCCATACCCCTCTAGAACCTGGCATTTTATCCCAAAGTTCAGAAACTCAGCCTTGGGCACACCCATTTGTCTGTTTCAGGAACCAAACCTGCTGCTTGAAGTTGGTAGAGACACTGACACCCACTTCAAAGACCTTAACACCCATCAAATTGTAAAGACATTAGCACACATCTTCCCCATCATCTCTTTTATAAGAAAACCTCATGAATTCCGGCTATTTTAATCAGCTGCATTTTCCAGTCATCCCTTTATCTAAATTTTACCTTTTTGTGTGTGCTGTCTGCTGAAAACTGACACATGGTCGAAGGTTTGGTCTGGGTAATGACTGAAGATCAGCCTTGCAGTTCCCCCTGGGAAGGTCTGACAGCTTTGTTCCTCTCCCTGCAGAGCTGGGCTCTCAGGTGGTGCTGGGTGACCACCCAACGTGGCACCTCCTGCTGCCCTGATGGCTCTCGTATTTCCCCATTTCACCTTTCCCCTTGCTTCTCCATGCCTGGGAGCCAAGTGGAAAATATTCCTCCTGCACAACTGGCCAAGAAGTCAGAGGCCACAGCAGAGGGGTTGAGCTGGCAGCGGACAGAAATCCAGTTTGTATTTTCAGCAGGGACAGAAATCCAGTTTGTATTTTCAGAGTTGAAATCCCAGGTGTCTCCCCAGGGATCCCACAGGGTTTTGTGGCCACTCAAGCCACCAGCAGCTCTTCAGGAGTCACCATCCTTGCTCTCCAGTCCCCTTGTTCCCACCACAGGCCATGGTTGGCCCCTCTCTGTGAACTTAATACGAGGCTGTGGGGCCAACAAAAATGTGCCAGCATTTCTGGCAAGTCCTGCTGCAGTGTTTGTGCAGATCTTTGCAGGTCATTAACCTGACAATGCCGGTGATGAGAGGCTGGGAGTCACAAATGCCTCTGCCTGGTCTCCAAGGCTCAGCCCTTGGCATTCCAAGCAGGCAGGGCCAGGAGGCAGCAGTTAACTGGAGAAACCCGATGCCATCCTGCTGGATGGATGGAGAGCAAACATTGCACTGCGACAGCAACGGGGAGAAAAGGACTGGTGAAAGCAAAGAGGAAAAAAAGGAAAATTGCCAAGGAAAATCGTTGTGAACTTCCAATCCTGGCAGCACATCCACTCATGGAGTGGTTTGGGTTGGAAGGGACCTTGAAGTCCATCAGGTTTCACTCCCTGCCATGGCAGGGACACCTTCCCCTGTCCCAGGCTGCTCCAGCCCAGTGTCCAACCTGGCCTTGGGCACTGCCAGGGATCCAGGGGCAGCCCCAGCTGCTCTGGGCACCCTGTGCCAGGGCTGCCCACCCTCCCATGGAACGATTCCTTCCCAATATCCAATCCAAATCTACCCTCTTTCAGCTTAAACCCATTTCCTGTGTGCTGTCCCTCCATCCCCTGTCCCCAGTCCCTCTCCAGCTCTCCTGGAGCCCCTTCAGGCCCTGCCAGGGGCTCTGAGCTCTCCCTGGAGCTGCTCCTCTCCAGGTGTCCCAGCCTGGCTCCAGAGGGGTTCCAGACCTTGGACCATCTCTGTGGCTTTCTCTGGGCTCACTCCATGACCTTCTGATGTTGGGGACCTCAGAGCTGATCACAGTGTGAACATCAGATGAGCGTTCCCCAAGCCTCCAGAGCATCATGAGACTCCCACACCCCATTCCTGCTGCTGCCTTGGCAGGAGCTCATCCCCCTCTCCTTCCCTGGACACAACAGTGCTGTCACTGAAATTCTCCTTCCTACCCTGCCAGCCTTCTCTGGAGATGATTCCAGAGTTGGGAGGTAACACCCTGATGGAGGTCAAAATCCAATTTTTTCTTATAACAGCCTGCACTTTTTCTCCTTATATTTGCCTTCAGACACAACAATGCACCCATTGGAGTTATTATGTTTAAATACTGATAATCTATTAAATTCTTCCATAAACTCAACATCCATCTAGGAAAGGTTTATTCTTCTTATTGATATCTCCAAGAAATGTAAAGTCTCTTAAGGGATGAGTCCCTTGATACTTCTCCATGTGTATATTTTAAATTGATGGAATAATTACTGAAAAAATTCTAAAATTCAAACATGGATGTGTAACATTAAAAAAAATGCTCAGTTAAGTTTATGATGTTTTTATTCAGTTTTTAAAACTTTTTACAATTTCTTTTTTTTTAAGTAGTCCCAGAGATTTTGGGTTTCCTGATAACAGCTTCATGTAGACTTCCATGCATTTGAGTCCTTCTGTGAATGGTTGTGGTTGTCAAGTCACGTTTTGGTAACTGTGAGTTTGAATCAAATATAAAACAAGGTAAGAGAAGAAAAAGGATAAATAACTGCAGCAGTAGAATTCATATTTGTGCTCCACAGTTAATCTGACCTCCACCAGCATCTCCACCTTTTCTGACCACTACTACAAGAAATTTTAATTTGTTATATGCTGTGGGACACTGGTGGGCACATCCAAAACCCTTCTCATGATCCCAGAGCTCCTTTGTCTGTTCAACTCTTACTCAGAGGTCATTCCAAACTTGATTTTACCCCTTCTTCCGACCCTGAATCTGAGAGCATAAAACCATGTAGGCATTATTAAACACCCCTAACTCAGTTCCAAAGCTCTGCTGTATCAAGTTGCACCAGATCTGACTTTGCCTGTGAAGGAACAATCTGTTTTTATCCCACGTTAACCCAGCTTGGAAGCAGCTCCTACGCCGATGTTCACCGCGCCCGATGTTCACCGGTGCTAAAGTCACAGGCCTGCATATTTCTCTGTGTGTGTATGTGTTTGCATCTGCAGTTTCCCAATATTCCTGGCTACTGCTCTGCGAGCCATTGAACTGCTCAGTGCTGCATGTAATAAAACACTGAAGGCATCTGGGTTTTTTTGGACACATGTCTTGGCAGGAAAGCTGGGCTTGAAGTGTTGGATTCTCTTCGCAGTTTGGAGACCAGCGTGTTTCCAGTGGAGCTGGAAACCTGTAACCACTCATATGCTCTGCTGGGTAATTTGTTAGAGTTTAGGACTGTTTGGATTTGTTTTCAAGTTGGAAAAAAAGAAATTTAAGGGGGTAACCTAAGAAAGAACAGATGCTAACACTGGAATATTAGAGCTACGAGTTCTTATCGCAGTTTGGGGAGCTGTCTAACAGTTCTTTTTTAGACAAAATCTGGCCTGGAAGTGGCATGAAAGCAAGTGTGTTAAATATTGTGAAAGCAGCTGCCCTCTCTGCACTCCTCTGACTTGTGAAATCCCCTTCCTCTGGTATCTCAAGTGGCTCCATTCTGGCTCCCCATCCACTGCTCCCAACACTCTGCCCGGGCTGCCTTCAGCAGAAAGGTGTTGGCACCTGGCCACTGTCCAGCAGGGCATGTTTGACATTTCAGGGGTTTGAGTATCTCAATCTATTGTGCGTTTTCCATTCTTCAGGAAAGCAGGAAAATCCAGGAGACACTATTGTGGCACAAAATAAAAAATGCATATACAGATGATAGTATCTGGATACAACGTCCTGGTTTGGAAGGGACCTTAAAATAATCTAATTCCAACCCCTGCCATGGACAGGAACACCTTCTACTACCCCAGGGTGCTCCAAGCCTGGCCTGGCCTTGAACACTTCCAGGGATGGAGCAGCTACAGTTTTCCTGGATAACCTGTGCCAAGGCCTGGCAGTAAAAAATTTCCCAATATCCCATCTAAACCTGTCAGTTTGAAGCTATTCCCCATTGTCCTGTCACTGTAAATTCGTGGGAAAAGTCTCTCTCCATTCTCTCCTGTGGTTTTCCTTCAGGTACTGGAAGGTCACAATCAAAATCCTGCATTTTGTACCAAGAGCAGACAAGAACTTTGCACCATTTTGCACCACTGGCTCTTTGTTTGATTTTTGCCCAGAAATGCCTTGGAGTGTTTTTTGGATAATTCCCATGGAAGTGGCTCACTGGGAGCTGCTGACCAAGCTGCAGGTGAGGGGTCAGCAGGAGACCTGGGATTTCTTCAGCACATCCAGTCCCAGCTAGACCTGCAGCACAGCACTTCTGGATTCCAGAGCTGGAGCAAGTGGGCAAGGAAAAGACCCCCAGAGTGGCCCTCTACTATATCAGCATCTGATTGCAGTTTCTGATGGCAATTTCTTCCTTTTTTTACACAATTTTCCATCTGTCTGGGTAACCAAAGCCATGCAGATGACTGGAAGGAAACGCCAATTCTTTTCACTTTTGTTGAAATGACTTTCACCCTTCTGCTATCGTATTCTCTGCTACATTTAATTTGTTTTGGTTTAGCACGTTTTAGCTGAGCAAACAATTTGTATGTTATGACTCCAGCCCGTTTTAGAATTGTTCAGGATTTTTTTTTTCCCTTTTTCACAGCTTTTTTTCTAACCTGTCTGTATTCAGCTCACACGCTGGGTTGTATTTAAACAGAAGATCAACTGATAATTGCAACACCACTGCTGGCGTCGCTCGAGTGATGAGGCTGCCAGCATTTCCAGGTTGAATTTTGGCATCCGACATCGCAGCCTGGAAGCCAATTTTATTAAAATGAGTAGAGGGAAAAATCTGTTTGGCCTCTTTTGCTTGATAAGAGTATAAAAGGACAACATTTTAAAAGAATAAATGGATGTTGGGAATACAGTGCCTGACCTGCAGGGATTGTTGTGGTGTTTGCCACTGTGCTGAGGTCAATGTCTGGGGATGGGATCACCCTCATCCAGAGCCTCATTGTCCCAGATGAGGGCATTGACCACTCACAAATTAATTATTTACAAACTGGGGCATCAGAGGGGCCCTCAAGATGTGTTTGGATCTGGGACTCCACTGTCCCAGATGGGCACGGCCTCCCATGCAACCCCACAACAAAGCCAGTGCTGCCCCAGTTCATCCCAGAAATTCCACATTCCTCCTGAAAACGCAGCCATCCTTACTTGTTATTGTCTGAGGGCCCATATCCTACCACCTCCTCTGGAAAATGTGCAACCACACAACAGCAGAATACAGATGAAAATCTGCACTCATATAATTTTATATTTAAGCCTATGGGATAGGGATAATTACAGTTTTAGAATGGGATCAAAAAGCCCAGATCTACAGAGACTCTTTGAAGTCAATATCTATTTATTATAATTACACAACATCTTCCATCGGACCTGAAAGCATTATTCAGGCATTAATAAATTAAAGTTTGCAAAAGACAAGCTTCCCATGCCACTATTTATCCCCATTTTATGGATAGGCAACCTGAGGAACAAAGAGTTGAGGTGAGTTGCCTCTGTGCTCCAGCAGCACGTGGACACTGAGAGGTGCAGTGAGCCACAGGCTTTCAAAGAGAGCATTTGGCCCATCTTAGTCCCCAGATTCTCTTGACATTCCCTGTATTCTCACACCTGGGGCTTTCCTGGCTGGAGATCCAAAGGCCAAACATTCTGGGATGTGGTGAAGCTGCTCAGTGAATAAAACTATTAACACTTTGTACTGAATATTGCCTTTATCCAACAAATGCGTTTATTTAACGACTGTGAGCTCTTGTTCCACCCCTCCCATGTATGAGAAGAAGACTGGAGAAGTGGAAATAAGACTTGATCGAGGTGGTTTAGGGAACTGAAATCCAAGCTGGGAAAGCTGGGAACCAAAACTTCCTTCTGGCCACCCCTCTCCTTTAATTCCTGGTTCACAGCATGTCCCTGGTAGGTGAGGAAGTTGTGGAGCAGCACAGACCTGGAGAAGCCTGGAGCAATTTGGGCAATCTTTTGACAAAGGACAGCAGTTCCTTAGCAGTTATTGAAAAGACAGTTCACCACTGAAATACTGCAGTGCTCCATGGAAGGGAAGTAAATCTGGGTCTCAGTGGAGCGGTGCAAATCTATAACCAGGGTTTTATTCAGAATAACTCTTCTGGCAGGAGGAATTGAATCATGGAGTCATTTAGGTTGGAAAAGACCTCTAAGATTACCAATTCCAGCCCTCTCGTAGCCTGAGATGGTGTTTTCTGGAGGAATTTGCACCTTGGAGGTGGTGCTCCATGAAAATGTGCTCACTACTTCTACTCTGTGAGAGGGCAGAGGACACCAGTGCTGAGGAGATGCTCCAAACACTGCTCAGCTCCAGCTGCTGGCAGTGGCACCCCCAGAGCAGCAGGAATTTGCTCCCACTCACCCCAACTGCAGCGTCAGGGCTCAGTTGCCTTGCCCAGGAGCAGCAGGAGTGTCTGAGCTCCACCTTGGCTGTCAGGGCTGGCTCTGGCTGGGCTGCTGGAGGGAAGGCAGCAGTGTTTGCCTTGGGTTGGCAGAGGGCAGTGTGTCTCCTCGCATGCTCCACGGGCACCTCTGTGGCAGGGGAGGCACAGCTGGCACGGCAGAGGCTCGGTGTGATTTTGTCCTGCTCTCCTGGGTTCTGATCCACAAGAGTCCCTAGGCTCTCCAAGACAGGCATCCTTAGGAAAGGCTCCCACCAACTTCCTCTGCTGTGATTTCCCCTTTTGCATTATGTTAGACATTCTTGAGACTGAGCTTTGTTACAGACTATTAGCCTATGGCAGTAGGCTGGGGAGATAAGACTTCATCAAGCTATAAATCACACCAAAGCGTGGAAAAATGGGAAATTCTGAGGTTGCACTGGCAGCTCTGGTTGGGTTCGCCTGAGCGTTGGGCTGCTTGCAATATTTCAAGTGAGTGCTGGTATCAGCCAATGCTGCAGCTTGCAGGGAAATGAGTTTGGTGCCTTGTGTCTGAGCAGCAACACTATTAAAGTTTTGTACTTAGCATCGTTACTGACTTTGTGGGATCACTGTAGCAAGTTTTAAATGATGCATGAAATGAAGAATTCCTGCCCATCCTAAGGAGAGATAATGCAGATAATAGACTGCCTTGCAATCACAGCTGTGCAGTGTTTTTTTGTTCTGCTCGCAGAAATGCCCTCCAAAGCCCAAAGTAACAGTATCTACAACACGCTCACAGGGTGGGATTTTCCTCACTGGGTTTATCTGACTATTCTCCCTCTCCCCACTAATGCATACGTTCCAGGAAGGCAGAGTCTGTGGATTATGGACGGGGGCACAGATGCCCAGAGCCCACAGCTCAGCCCTGCATCCTGAGGATATTCATAATTCCTAAATCATTCCAGAGCTGCTGCCCAGACGTTGTTTCGTGTCAGGTTTTGAACCATCACAATGGGCAACTCAAAGTGTCTCCAAGCAGGGAAGAGCCTCAGTTTGCTGCACCACACACAGGACCCCAAACCAGCCAGCAGCGGGACCAGGAGGGAGCATTTTGGTATTTTGGCCAGCAGACCTCCACGCATGACTCCACAGATTTGTGCAATCTCTGTGTTCAAACACAGAGAAGAAAATCTGGGTTTTAAGATACAAGACCCCACCTTAGCAATGTTTCCATTGCAGAACTGGATGTGTCTGATGGGGCCCTGGCACATCCCATTTCAGGTGTGTGGGTGAAGGTACAGATGGACAAAAGCAGTCACACTGGTACAGTCAGGGCTGGTTTCAATCTCTCAGATGTTTTGTCATCCACCTGGGCATTTTGTCACGTCATGTTTGCTCCAAAAGTCATGTTTCAAACAGATTCATACTGTGATATGCTTTATACTCTAAGAACTTAATTTTTTTCCTTTTTTTTTTTTTCTGAACATCATTTTGTATGTGTGAAAAATCAATAATAAATCACATGGTCTTGCTACTTAAG